>NC_136840.1:1458218-1491130 GCF_951394365.1 Tetrao urogallus | reverse complement strand
TTGGGGGGGTGCAAGTTGGTGGGGAGGGGCGAGGCTCTGATCCGGATCCGCCATCATTCCCTCTCCCCCGCTCAGGGTCAGGCTGGGCCTGCCGGGCAGTGCTGGCCGATGGCCACCAGCGCACGGTGCGCAGGGTGGCGTGGTCGCCCTGCGGCTCCTATTTGGCCTCTGCCAGCTTTGATGCCACCACGTGCATCTGGAAGCGGTGCGAGGACGGCTTTGAGGTGAGGCCCCGTCCCCCTGCCCCACCAGCTGCCCGCAGCAGAGTCCCGCAGCTCTGTGTGTTGTCCCCACAGTGCGTCACCACGCTGGAAGGCCATGAGAATGAAGTAAAGTCGGTGGCCTGGGCGCCCTCAGGGAGCCTGCTGGCCACCTGCAGCCGTGACAAGAGCGTCTGGGTCTGGGAAGGTGAGCGCTGGTGCTGCGTGTGGGAACAGACAGGGCCCGGAGCACAGCGTCCCCACTTGTGTCCCCATTTCCTCATGGAGAGGGCTGTTCTTCCCCACAGTGGATGAAGAGGAGGAGTACGAGTGCGTCAGCGTCCTCAATTCGCACACTCAGGACGTCAAGCACGTGGTCTGGCACCCCAGCCAGGAGGTGAGAACCAGCCCCAGGGGCAGCAGCACCACGAGCTGCGAGCGTCCCTCTGTGTGTTGGGAAAGGCTCCGTGCTGGAGGGCTTTGCTCTCAGACACGGGCTTTGAGTGATCCTTTATAGAGCTCTGGAGCTCTGAGGCTCCCAGCCCCTCTGGCTGGGGCTGGTCTGTGATTCTGATTCCTCTCCCAGCTGTTGGCCTCGGCCAGCTACGACGACACGGTGAAGCTGTACCACGAGGAGGAGGACGACTGGGTGTGCTGCGCCACGTTGGAGGGCCACGAATCCACCGTGTGGAGCGTGGCCTTCGATGGCAGCGGCGAGCGCCTGGCGTCCTGCAGCGACGACAAGACGGTGCGCATCTGGCAGTGCTACAAACCTGGCAACGAGGAAGGTGAGCTCCCCCCTTGCTGTGGCTTTGAACGCTCAGCGCTGTGCACGTGAGTGGTTTTCCCCCTCCTGACCAGCAGCGCGCTGAGCTTCTCCTCCTGTCCTTTAGGGGTGGCGTGCAGCGGCGCCGACCCCACCTGGAAATGCGTCTGCAACCTCTCAGGCTACCACAGCAGGACCATCTACGACGTGTCGTGGTGAGCGTGCAGCAGCAGGGAGCTGCTCCCTCCTCTCTCAGGATTCGGGTGCTATTTCACGCCGTCTCCCCTCCAGGTGCCGCCTCACCGGAGCCTTGGCCACAGCCTGCGGTGACGACGCCATCCGGGTCTTCGAGGAGAGCTCGTCCTCCTCCCTGCAGCAGCAGCAGCCCACCTTCAGCCTCACAGCCCACGTGCCCCGGGCGCACTCACAGGACGTCAACTGCGTGGCCTGGAACCCAAAGGAGCCGGGGCTGCTCGCCTCCTGCAGCGACGACGGCGAGATTGCCTTCTGGCAGTACCAGCAGCCTGAAGCGTGCTGAGGGTTTGGGGCGTCGCGGCGTGGCTGTGCTTCTCCTCAAGCCCACTGCTGTTACAGAGAAGGGCATGGGGCTGAGCGACCTGCGTCCCGCCGCCCTCTGCCGTTTGGACTCCGGCCTTCTGGCAGGTGAATTTTGTCTGGCCCAAAAGCCGCAGCTGCTCCGCCAGGAGCGGGGGTGGCTTTGAGAGAGGGGAACGCTGCCTCTCCCTGCCGTGCGCTCAATAAATCCCTGCTGTCAGCCCGAAGCCTCCAGGCTCTTCTTTTTTGGGGAGGGCGGAGGTGCAACCCCTGGGGCTGGAGGCTGATGGGGGAGGACAGGCCAACAGGGAACAGGTTTGGTGAGGGCTGGACCGTCCCAGTAAAGCACAGCCCCAGGGAGCTGCTGCTGTGCCTGAGCTGCTCCCAGAAGCTCCTGGGCTGGCGGCAGCCTCTGCTCCTCCTGCCAAACCCCAGAACCGCCGCTTCTCCCCGCTGACAGCTCACTTTGCCTTAATTAGTCCTGCTAATTAACTTGCAGCAGCAAACCTGAGGGCATAGAAGCACTCAATGAAGCGGGAAGGTGCCGAAATTGAGCCTCACAGCTTTAAGGGAGAAAGCAGAGCGGCTCAGGACTGCTTTGTCAGGAGGAAACAAACCCAAATGCTTCCGTGCTTTCAGCCACAAACAAACAGCAGCGCAGTGGGCAAAAGAGGGTTGGGGAAAGCTCAGCATTTATTCCAGCTGCTGCAGACACAACTCCATTCTAAAAAAAACACTGTACAACATCCTAGAAAAACAGGAAATACACACAGAGGGAGGTGAGAGCACTGCGGTTTGGTCACAGTTTGGTCACGGATCCTCACCGGCGCGGGGCAGCGCAGCCCCCACTAATCAGATTCGCTGTCGCTCTCGGCCTCCTTCACGTCCACGCTGAATTTGTACTCCTGGTCGCAGCCCATGTAGGCGTCGCTCATGAAGTACAGCGTGTAGTTGTGCGTCCCCGTGGCCGGGGCCACGAAATCCAGCTTCACCTGGGAGCAGGGGAGGAACGAGGCGTCAGGGCTGCGGGGTCGGGGGGCTCAGCGAACGCAGCGCGGCCCCACGCAGCCCCCGCTCACCTTGGCCTTCTGCTGCAGCGTCAGCCGCTTGATGGAGATGAGGCTGTTGGACTTGGAGTCGCCGATCACCACCCACCAGCCCTCCTCACGTTTCTGCCAGGGGATGAAGAGCAGACACACAGGCGCAGCGCTGGGGACGGAGCCCATCTCACCCAGGCGGGCCGTCCCCAACGTTCTGCTGCCCTAACAGCCCTGCCCAGCTCCTGGCACTCACCTGGGGGAACAGGGGGGCGATGACGGGGCCGGTGACCTCCTCCTCACGCTCCAGCTGCACCAGCACCACCACGGGGCCTCCGCTGCGTGGACAGAAGCAAAGTCAGGGCGCCGCCGCGGCACCGCAGGGCCTCGCCGTGCTGCCGGCCCCCTCCTCACCTCCGGATGCTTTCCTTCTCCACCACCTCGTAGGACAGCTCGATGTTGGGGTAGCGGTTGCAGAAGCGGGCGACGTCGGCGATCTGCGCATCCGAGAGCTGCAGCAGCGCGTTCCGGTCCTCGTCCTCCATCTCCATGATGTCAAACACGCTCTCCACCCCCTGCAACAGCACGGCTCTCAGCCCCGCGTTGAAGCCGGGTTCCACGCCACCACCCCTCATCCTCCAGCACGGGGCCAGGCGTCGCGTTTTGGGTTTTACCTTGTCAGTGCAGCGCTTGATGTGCTCAGAGGTGAAGTGAGGCAGCTGCTTGAGGTAGGAGTCCTTGGACCACATGGCTTGGGTCACCATCTGTGCCAGCTCCATGGCGGCCAAGGCGGGGCTCAGCCACCCGTTGCTGGACAGGACGTCCACACACGCCTGGATCAGCCGGATTGCCTGCAGGCGGGGGGCAGAGCTGGGTTGGAAAGCAGCGCTCGGGGATACAGCAGCTGCCCCCCACCCCTCTGCCGCCCCACCGCACCTTGCTGAGGATCTCCTCCGTGTCCGACTGCAGCTCGGCGCTCAGCTGCATGCGCGATAAGTGAGCCTGCAGCAGGAGGTTGGTCTTGACGTGGGGGTCGTTGAATTTGGGGTTGGTCAGCTTGTGGGGGACCTTCTGGGCCAGCTGTGGGGAGAAACGAGAGAGCAGTCAGAGCTCGGGCCTCACAGAGCAGGAAACAAAGGCGGGCCCTGCAGCGCCGCAGCTCCAGCTCACCTGGCGCAGCAGGTTGTCCTCGTGGTGCCGGATGGGGATGTTCTCATACTCAGCAGCGTTGGAGATGATTTCTATCAGCCCTCGCACTTTGGTTTTGGCATTGAGGGACATGCTGAAGAGCTCTGAAGGGCAGAAAGGGAAAAGGGGTCGGGAAAAAGCGAGCAGCGTTAAGCTGGGCAACGTAAGGGATGCCTTCAGGCAGAGAACACGCAGCCTCATGCTGAGCGGGGGGGGGATTCACGCACACAGCGCCTTCCCTCCTTCACCCACATCATCCAGAGAGGACGGAGAGCAGGAGCAGCAGGCACTGCGCTGCCTCCCGCGTTTCCCTCACCAATAGTGGTGTAGTTGATGTAATAATAGGCTGCAATCATCCCCAGGTTGAGGGGAGCCACGTCCATCTCGTCCTCGATGCTGATGCACTTGGACTGCTCCAGGTCACTGAGGGTCTGCTCCACCAGCTCCGAGAGGTGGTCAGAGAGGTGCCTGTGGGACACGCCTGCGGGCACAGCAGCGCGGCTCAGGAACGCCCCGGGATGGGGAGAAGCTGCCCCAGTGAAGGCCTCCACTGCAGAGCCCTCTGCTCACCCTGCAGGTTGTAGTAGTTGGGATTCTGCGTCATCCTGCGGTACAGGAACGTCCAAGTCAGGTAATCCACTGCATCCTGCTTGTTTTCAATGGTCTTGGTGACAATCTCGGCGTTGAAGTGATCGTGCATGCAGTGGTCCAGGTGGGATTCCACTGGCAGGGGCTCGTAAAGGAATTTCTTGAAGAAATCCTACGGCAGAGCAGAGGTAGAAGGGAAGGGGATGAATAAAGCCAGCACCTCCGGTATCACAGAGCCCAAATCTGATTGCACTGAGCTTGCCAAGGTGAAACCCACATCCCAGATGGGATATTTGCAGGCCAGGAACGGCGCCCTGCCCCTCACGCACCTTCTTGGATCCCTGGCACATGATGACGCAGCGGCCCTCGTCGTCCTGCAGCGGGCGGTTGGCGTGGCCCACCATCTGCAGCACGTCGTAGATGGGGTAATCCACGTACCTGGGGCACGGAGAGGAAGGCTTTCATGGAGAGCAGCTCCGTGAAAAGCTCTCCATGCTTTCAGCCACCGCCTGGGCAGCGCTGGAGGACTTTGGGATTCGGGTCGGCGGCGCCGCACAACTCACGCGTGGATCTTGCCGTTGTAGTACTGCGTGTCCATGATGATCACCAGGTGAGCTGCAATGTTCATACCCCAGCAGAGGCTGCGGGAGGCAACCATCACCTGCACTGCACCTGGAAGGCATGGAGAGAGCAGTCAGCCCAGGGGCAGAACGCATCCCGGGGCACAGAGAGACCCAGAGGTTGGACATTTGGGCAGACGGACTCAAGGCACGAAGAGGAGAGATGAAGTTGAAGATCTCTTAGGGATTTTAGGACCGGGGAGGCACAGGCAAGCTGACATTCCCAGCCCAGAAGACCCAAAGCACAGCCGGGTGTGCCGAGGAGGTTCAATGGGGGGTGTCCCCACCCCAGGCCTCACCAGAGCTGAAAAGCTGCTCCACCACCCGCCGCTCCATGGCCGTCAGCCCCTCGTGCAGATAGCCCACACCATTCACCAGCGTCTCCTTCAGGGTGTTGTCATTCAGTTTGTCCAGGTAGGGCACCAGGTCCTTCTCTGCACAGTGCAGGAACCTGCAAGGGACGCGGGGGGGTAAAGGGACCCCAGCCAGGCCCATCAGCCCGTCCCCCCCCAGGGGACAGCTGAGGCCCAGCAACGCGAGCTCTCCCTCGTCACACGCAGCCCAGGCTCCCCGCCTCGCTGAGAGGAGGAAAAGCCAGGCATGGGATGCCACGTGGCCGCAGCACCTTTGCACCTTTACCTGTGTCTCTGCACGTCTGAGGCACACGTGGTGAGGATGTTGATGGCCGTGAGCCGCGTCTGCTTGCGGGACGGCACGAAGACGATGATGGGCTTTTTGGGAGAGTGCTTCATGATGGCGTGGTAAACCGGCTTGGCCATGGAGAGCAGGCGGGTCTGCGTGTGGCTGATGTTGAAACCCTGCAGGAAAGAGAAGCGGGCAGCGATGCCGGTTGGAAAAGGGGCAGAAAGGAAAAGGGGGAACGGCAGCGACTGCCCAAAACCCACCTGGATGTGCAGCTCCAAGGGCACGGGGCGGACGTTGGGGTGGAAGTTGAAGGTGGAGGTGGCGCTGCAGCCCAGCCAGTGCGCCACGTCCTTGGCGTTGGACAGGGATGAGCTGAGGGCCACGATGCGGATGGGCCGCTCGATCTGCGAGGAGATGTAGCGCATCCGGGAGCAGATGACCTCCAGCACGGGCTGAGGAGGGGGGGACAGGGCAGGTTGGAGCAGGGAGGGTCGGAGCAGAGGGGGGGGGAAGCCCTGCAGAGCCCATCCACCGCTCCTGAGCTTCCCAACGCCCTCCTGCCCCATCCCACAGCACAGGGGCAGAAGCTGAGCGCCCACCCCACAGCCGCTCTGCTCCCAGCTCTCACACCAACAGGGTGATGAGGATCAGCATCGCCCCACCGCGCCGGGCCACCCCCCACTCCCCCATCCCGTACCCCATTCTCGCCCCCGATGAGGTGCACTTCATCCACGATGAAGAGGTTGACGTTCTGGACGTTCTTGCGCTGCTTCCAGCGCCGGGACAGGATGTCCCACTTCTCAGGGGTGCTGATGATGATGTTCCCTTTGCCCAGCAGCTTCAGGTCAGTGCTGGTCTCCCCCGTCAGCAAAACCACCTTTTTATTGAGACGCTCCTGGAACTTTTCGTACCAGTCCATGAAGACCTGAGGAAAAAAGCAAGGGGTGCCGTGTCAGCTTCCCATTCCAATCAATCCTGCCATAGCCCTGGAGATGCACAAAATGCACACAGAGCCCAACAGCAGCGGGCCGGAGGTGCAGCGGTGTCTCTTTGCTCCCTCAGAGACATCAGGAAAGCAGTTAACCAAAGGATTCAAACCGTTCTGAGAGCTGTGCCAGCACAGAACGGATGGGGAACGTGAAACGGGGGGAGGACAAAGAAGGAAAGCAAAGCTGGAGCAAAGCTCCAGGGCTTACCTGCTCTGCCAGGGCCTCCATGGGGGTGATGTACACACAGCGTCCCTCCGAGTTCTGGAGCAACATCCTGAGGATGGCAAACTCAGCACAAATGGTTTTCCCACTTCCCGTGGGGGCACCCACAAACACGTTGTCGTCGCTGTTATAGACGGTGTTAAACACTGGGACAGACCAAGAAAGAAGGGACTTACATCACCCAAAGGTCGAGAGAACGCACCCTGCGCCCGGCTCACACAGGGAGATGCAGAAAAAGCTGTCTGAGAGTTGTAGGATCAGAGCACAGCCCAGCTGTGAGCTCCCTGTTGTGGCCATGCCCAGGAGGATGAATGCAGGCACAGCAGCTTTGGGTCGCCCTCAACCCCATCCCTACGAGCAGCACAGATGAAGTTTGGACCACAAGCTGCAGAGGCACAGCTTCCAAGAGCAAACCTCAGGCTGCCTGGTGTGCAAAGGAACGCAAAGATGCTCTGGCTCATGAAAGACTCAGAGGCAGCAAATCTGTGTGGCTAAGGGAGGTTTGCTATTTGCTGCAAGAATTCCTCATGTCTGAGCCCCAAAGGACGGGAACCAGAACCCGGGGAGAAGCAATTTGGAGGAGGCAAGCAGTGCTGGTACCCACCCTGAGTCTGGATAGGGTTGAAGAAAGGGAACTTGTCCTGGTAGAGGCTCTCGAAGGCGCTGTTCCTCAGAGCAGACACGGGCAGCGGCTGCAGGTCCAGCAGCTCCGTGGGAGGGGGGTACTTCTCAGGGAGGATCAGGTGGCGGAAGGAAACGGGCAGCTGGGTCTCACAGGCTGTCAGGCACACAAAGCATTCGCCGCTCAGAGAACGCTCCGATGCTTTCATTTCCTGAGCTGCTCACCTCAGGGAAACCCAGCCTGGAAGTCAGCAGGATGGCAGCAGCCCTTCCCCCAGCACAGCCCCGAAATCTGATGCATCTCCACCCTCCTCCTCCCCACAAGACCCCAGGGGGGCAGGCAGGGTGGGACGTACAGAGCCAGCGGTCAGACACCACCCGGATGAAGTACTGAGGGGGCAGGGGCTCGAACACGGGCACGAAGAAGGTGACGAGGTGCTCGTCCTGCGCGTATTTGGCCTTCAGCAGGAAGTACTCGTGGTGCAGGATCACCTCGCTGTCCACGTCCTCCACCAGGATCCAGAAGGCTTCAGACGAGCCGTGCACCTGAGCAAGAGGAACCATCACCACCCTGCTCCAGGAACTGCAGCCCTGCACAGCGAGCCTGCCCCAGAAGCACCACCCCAGCGTGGCATCCATCAGCCTGGCTGCGTTTCCCTGCCCCCCTTATCGAGGGCAGCTCCTCTCGGAGCACAGCTCACCTTCTCATCCCACTGGAAGTCGGGGGCAATCGTGAGCTCCACTTTCAGGGTAGAGCGGGTAATGGGCTGCAAGTGGACAGAGAGCTCCAGCTTTGGGAACAGATGGACGTATTTGTGGATCGTTTTGCCCATCTTGGGCATGCGGATCAGTTCTCCTGCGAGAGAAAGGCACTGCCATCAGGACTGCAGGGTGAACAACAGCTCTGGGACTTCACCCAGAGCAACGTCTGCAACATGAGCACAGCTGGAAAGGGAGAAGTGCTACGGGAAAGCCTCAGCCTTCCCCAGGCTGCACCGTGAAGCTCTGCCTCCTCAGCCAGGAACAGACAGCGCAACCTCAGCGCTTCAAGGCTCCCAGCCCACGTCTCAGTACCTATTTCATTGTGGTTCAGGTCATAGAGCCTCTCAAACGGGAAATTCTTCTTCTCAATCTTCTTCACCACTTCCTCGGGCAGCTTCTTGAACTGGCGCAGAGGGCACATCGACTGCCACCTGCAGGAACCAGGGCCGGGTGAGGCGGCACCGAAACGCAGCTGCGGCCCTCGCTGGGTTCCCCGCACTGCCCAAGGCCGACCCACAGCCAGGCACCCCTGTAAGCCTCTGTTAAAGCAGGGAAAGCCCAGAGGCGCTGTCACTCACATCCGTTTGTCGATCATCTTGCAGAGGTTGAGGGTCTTATCGGTGAGCTGAGCCCAGCCACGGTTCAGGACGATCTCGAAGATGGCACGCATCAGCCGCCCTGCAGACTGGGGCAGCACTCAGAGCTCAGCTGGGATCCAACACCTCCCCCTTCCCACCCCCCGTCCTCTGCTTTGAGCTCACGTTCTTCACCCCCAAACGCTCCCAGGAGGAGCGAAATGACTCAACTCCCAGCTTTGGGAGCTTGGCATTTACGGCACAACAGTCTTGCAGTCCCTAAATTATCTTCTTAGGATTCTGATTAAAAACTCAAGACTAATTTTTCTCCTGATGGGAGCTGGCCCTCCTTAACACTCGCAGCTGTAGTTATTTTCCAAGCCATTTCAAACACCAACTCCATCCCTGGGTTGCAGATTGCCGTCCCTCCCACCAGCAGGGAGACCGAGACACCGATCTGCAGGCACCAGGGAGGAGATGGAGGGGTGCTGGCTGCGCTCCCTCACCCACCTGGGTAACGTACACCATGTCTGCCATGAGAGCAAAGCCTTCCAGCTTCAGCTGGGAGATGAAGGCCTGGAGGAGCACGTTGATCTGGGGAAGCAGAGCAGAGGGCTCTCAGCTCACTGTGAGCAGCAGAAAGCTCTCCGGAGCTGCAGGCCCACATGGCAGCTCTTGCAGGGACGGCCGCTCTCCCAAGGTGGGCAAGGAGACCCCAGCAGGGGCAGACAGGGCTCACCTTGGCACTGGGCTCCTCTATGCTTTCCTTCACGGGGATTGGGACTCGCTCCAGCAACTTCTGAAGCTCAAGCTTCTCCTCCTGAGGAAATCCAATGGAGAAGTGATGAAGCAGCCCCACACAGGACAAAGATCTGCACCAACCCCCGCGGCATCAGGGCTGCATCTCCCAGGACGGCTCCATACCTCCCTCACTGTGATGTTTCTGAACTCTGAGGACAGCGAGAAGACCCGAAACAGCTCAATCTCACTCAGGGTGGGCTTCAGGAGCTGGTTGTACGTTTGCATTGTCTCGTTGGTGATGTAGTAGTGGCTGGCAATGCGGCCCAGCTCTGTCACCTGCAGCAAAGACAGCAGCCATAGCGAAGCAGCAGAACGACACGCGACCGCTCGTGGCACAGGGAGAAGGAACAAAGGCCACAGCTGGGGTAACGGCAGCAGACAAGCTGCAGGTAATCCCTCAGGCCTCAAATCCCCCAAGGAAAGCTGCTTTGCCCAGCACACAGCTCCACACCTCACACCTTCCCCTCCTCAGCACTGCCTGGGATTTGCATTCAATCGCTGAGATCACACCCTTCTCTCAACCACAGGACACTCTCGCCCAGCTCTGCTTGGCCACAGCTCCTCTCCCCTCCTCACCTGGAAGTTCCCTGTCTTCTTGTCGTACTTCACCAGGTTGTTCTTGTCCAACATCAGGGCTGCGGTGTGAACCAGATCCAAGCGGCGCTGGTCCAGCAGCGGATCCCCCTTCAAATCATCGTGGGAAATCCCATAGAGAGTGGGGGAACGCAGCATCCGGATGTACAGGTAGGTATAGCCAAGCCAGTTCACTGCATCCTGAGGAAAGCAGCACACATCAGAGCCCACAGCCCGACCAGGCAGAGCTGATGCGTCGCTGCACAGCTCCCACCATCCCCAGCAGCTCTCTGGGTGCACAGCAACACACAGAGCAAACTAAGGCTCACCCTGCCCCACTCTGTGGCCCACACAAAGCAAACTAAAGCTCACCTTTGCGTTCTGGACGTTGCCCAGCACAGTTTCTGCATTCAGCATGTCTGGCAGCTTCGACACCATCTGACTTTCGATGGGGAGCTGCTGGTTGAGCAGGGACAGGTAATACTGCAGCTCGCCGTGGGATGTGATGAGGATCCCCTCACCTTTGGTGTCGTACTGAGGCCTCCCAGCACGCCCCAGCATCTGAGGGATGAGAAAGTGAGGTCAGCAGAAAGAACAGCTTTCAGCTTGGCAAATTCCCCTCGCCGTGTGTCTCGGGGCTTCGCTGCCAGTCTGCTGCCACAGGAGGCACAAAAATACCTCCGATGTGCCTGGGCAAGATAATGGGAATCGTTTGTCTGCTGTCCTACGGATCCCATCCTGCTGTGCCCTGACAGCAGCACAGCTCCCAGCACAGCTGAGGCAGCCTGACAGCACAGAGCAGAGAGCTGCTCTGCTAAGGAAGCCTGAAAGCAGCCGCAGCAGCACAGCTGTTGGCGAAACTTCACCTGCAGGATGTCCAAAGCTCCCAGCTCAGTCCAGCGCCCCTTCTCAGGGCTGTACACCTGCGTGCCTTTGATGATAACAGTGTGGGCAGGGAGGTTCACACCCCAGGCCAGCGTTGCTGTAGACACCAAAACCTGCAGGAGCAAAAATGGGGATCAGCAAAGCCACGCAGGAACCCCTTCCTAAGGTCAAAAGGATCCAAAAGGTTCCTGATGGGCACAAAAGGGACAAGGGCTGGAAACAGTGACTGCCTGGACAGCTCAGAAGAGGAAGGGGGGCTAAACAGCAAGATCTGGGACCTTCACCCAGATTGACCAGCTCCCTGCACGAGCCTGGGAAGATCCTCTGCCTTCCAGGTGTAATGCAGACACTCAAAGGAGAGGGCAGCAGCTGGGAAGTCTCAGCCCATGCTGAATGAGGCGATCCAAACGTTCCTTGTGTGAAATCTTCCCCCTGGGAAGCACAGCTCACCTGGATGTGTTTGTCAGCAAACAGATCCTCCACCAACGTCCGGTCCACCCGTGTCATCCCAGCATGGTGAATGGCAAAGCCGTAGGGCAGGAGGTCCTTCAGCTCCAGGTTCTGCAGCACAAACACAACCAGCTCAAGGCTTTCGGGCAGAACAGGAGCCACCGAAGGCAGCGCAGATCCTAAAGGAGGGCTGCAAACCCGCGCTGGGAGCAGCAGCACTGTTTTTCCTACAGCCCCAGCTGTGTGATTACCTTGCACTGCTCAGCTTCCGTCCTCAGCACCTCGGTGGAGGCTGAGCCCTCTCTCAGGAAGAGGCCCAGGGTGTCTTTCTCCAGACACATGTCCCTGATGGCCCGCGCTGTCTTGCCAGTCTCCTTCCTGGAGTGAACGAACACCAGCACCTGTCAAACAAGGTGGTATTGTTGTCAAGGGGGAAAACAGCACGGCTGTAGCTGGTAAAGGCCCCCAACCCAACCTGCTGCTCAAGCTGAGGGTGGGAAGGTTTAAATGAAACCCCTGATAGCAATCCGTGCTGTGCAGCTAAAACAGAGCCAAGAGCTCATGAACTAACAGGGCAGCATCACCAAAATCCCCTCCTCTTAGAGATGGGCAGCTCATGCATCCATCACACAGGGAGGACAAAGAACAGCAGTTTGTGTTCCTTCCTCCCTCAGCCGTCACCAAGTTCGTAAATCTACCTCTTCCCTGCAGCAACCACAACCTGAAAGCCTCAGCAGCAACAAAACAGAGCAAGGAGGGTGTGACAACAACAAGGCAGAAGTACCAGACCTGGTTCTTCCCAGCGTGCTCCATAATCTTCTCATAAACGATCTCATTCATTATCTGGAAGCGTTTGATTGCTTTCTTCTCTGTGATGCCCACGTAGGTCTGCTCCAGGGGCACCGGTCGGAAGCTGGAAGGAAAACAAGGCCACCAGTGAGCAGAAAGGAGAGATGCTGACACAAAGGGCCAGAGGCAGTTTGTCAGCCACACCACTTCCTCGAAACGCAGCCTGGATTTCATGTTGCTAAGCTCAGCACACTTCCCTTGTGCCTCAGCTCACTGAGAAACATCAGCTTAAATACCAAGGGAAGGGGCAGGATCACTGCTCCTGCTAAGCAAAACACAGGGGGCAAAAATGGTGTTGCACCGACGACTGCAACCTCACGTGGCTTCCACCAGACAGGACCACAAAAGCTGCCTCCTCGGCAGGCTGCCCCACAGTCAAAGACCTCCCCCAGCTTTACCTGTTATCAAAATAGAACAGGCCCTTGGCAGGGTCCACTCGGAGGAACGTCGCCACGTCCTCGTAGTTGGGGAGGGTGGCACTCAAGCCAACAAGCCTGACATCCTCCTGGGTCATCTCAATGTTACGGATGGCTCTGGCAACCAAAGATTCCAGCACAGGCCCTCTGTCGTCGTGCAGGAGATGTATCTCATCCTAAAGAGGAGCAACAAGGGCAGTTTGGCCCCCAGCTCAGCCTTTCCTTCCCAGCAGCCCTGCTCGCTCACAGTCCAATTCTCTCTCCACCCTCGGCAGCCAAAGTCGCACCCGGCCGCGGCGCTGCTCACCAGGATGACCAGCCGCACCAGCTGGGTGTACGTGCGCTCCCCCCCCTTGCGGGTGATGATGTCCCACTTCTCCGGGGTGCAGACGATGATCTGGGTGGCACTGATTTCCTCCTTGCACAGCTGGTGATCCCCCGTCAGCTCTGCCACGTTGATGCCATAGGTTGCCAGGCGCTGCGAGGAAACCCGCAGGTGAGGGTGGATAAAGATGCCCCCCCAGGACAGCAGGGTGCCACAGCTCACACCCACACCAACACCCTCACAGCCCACGGAACCCACAGCAGAGGTCAAAGGCACGATCCAAACCGATTCTCTCCCAGCAAGCTCCTGCCAGACACGACACCCTCCTGCAACCACAACCTCTGCAACAACCAAGCTCATCCTCCCCGGCCCGCAGGAGCAGCCCCAATCCTCTGCTCACCTTTCCAAAGCTGCCCACCATCTCCTGCACCAAAGACCTCATGGGTGCGATGTAGATGATCTTGAACTCGTCCACGTTGATGGTGCCATCCATGTTGATGTGCTTCCCTATTTCTCTCAGCATGCACATCAGCGCCACGTTTGTCTTCCCGGCGCCCTACGATGCGAGCAGAACCAGCCCCGTCAGCCTCACCGTCACCTCCCCAGGCTGGGGGCTTCCCTACAGCGCTCTGCTTCGGCACATCGCCCTCGCAGAGGTGACAACCAGCACTCCTGCCATCGCAGGGGACCCCAGCGCCAGGCTGCTCACCGTGGGAGCGCACAGCAGCAGATTCTCATCCGACTCCAAGGCAGCGCGGTAGAGTTTGCTCTGGATACGGTTCAGTGTTTTAAACCCTTCAAATCCAGCCTGGGCATATTTGGGCAGCTTTTCCACTGAAACCAATTGCTGAAAAGGGAAAAAAAAAAAGCATCTAACTCAACGTCTCTGTTTCAGCATCTCCCAGGCTGCAGGGCATGTGAGACCTCAGCAGGGTCACATTGCCACCAGATGGCCAGAAGAGATGAAGCCCCGTGCCCAGAGATCGTGGTCCACGGTAGGGAGAGATCAAACGAGGCCGACCACCAGCACCCCATCACAAAAATGCCAACCTCCACCGTGTTCTCACAGTGCAACAGATCGACCCACATTTCCCTGCCCAGCACTGATCAAAAGAGGCAATTTGTCACAGCCTCGTCTCTGGCTCAGCAGCAGTGAAGATTGAGCACAACAGCAGAGCTGAGGCAGCTAAATGGGGCACGGAGCCCCGAGGCAGATGCTCCAGCACAGGACACACACTCCATAACGAGGAACTGCTTCCAGCCACCAGCAATTTCTCCAAGAAGCCGGACTCAGCCTGCTGAGTGTCAGAAGCACAGAACGGCCAGGGCTGGAGGGACCTCGGGGATCGCGGAGCTGCAACCCCCTGCCGCACGCAGGGCCACCAACCTCCACATTCAACAGCAGCCCAGGCTGCCCAGGGCCCCATCCAACCTGGCCTCCAACACCTCCAGGGATGGACGGGGCATCACAGCTTCTCTGGCAGCTGTTCAGCCCCTCCCCGCTCTCACAGCACACAACTTCCCCTGACATCCAACCTCCAGCTGCCCTCCCTCCATTCAAACCGTTTCCCCTCGTCCTGCTGCCATCTCCCCTTGCACAGAGCTGACTCCCCTCCTGCCTGCAGGCTCCCTTCAGGCCCTGCAGGCTGCACTGAGGTCACCCCCAGCCTTCTTTTCTCCATGCTGAACAAGCCCAGCTCCCTCAGCCTGTCTTCGTGGTGGAGGTGCTGCAGCCCCTGCTCATCTCTGCGGCTCCTCTGCACCCCCTCCAGCAGCTCCCTGTCCTTCCTGTCCTGGGGGCTCCAGCCCTGGACGCAGTGCTGCAGATGGGGCCTCAGAGAGCAGAGCAGAGGGGGACGATGGCCTCCCTGTCCCTGCTGCCACCCTTCTTCTGATGCAAAGAAACATCTGACACGTTCAGAGCAGCCCAACAAAGCCTGTGCCTAACAGGCAGCAGGTCACCCACCTCCTCAGAGCCAAAAGGCTTTGGTTTCAGGGCAGGCACGTGCACCTCCTCGTAGCCCTTGCGCTGCCTTCGGAAGGAGCCATCGGGCAGCTGGCATCGTTTGTTGGCCATGAAATGACTGCCCTGAGCAAACACCAGGTCCTCCAAATCCAGCACCTGCCGGGGAGCCAACGCCTGCAAACAGCACAGGGAGAGTGAGAGGAAGAAAAACACAACGCTCCCCTGGCACTTTGATCCCGGGACTGAAGGAAAAGGAGCTGGACCCAACTGCTGAGCGCCTCTTTAGCACATCAGGGGCTTATCTGCTCACCTTCCTGCCCCCACGCCTCCAAAAAGCCCTTTTTACACTGGGGAACAGGCAGCTTTGAAGAGCCTCACCTCTCCTCCTTGGTCCAGATCCATGGTCTCCAAGTCAGTGTCCATCCTGGACTGCCGAACGCGTTCCCGGCGAGAGCGCTCCTCCTGCGCCAGGACACAAAGCACCCAGCCCTCAGTGCTGTGGCAGTGCAGGAGCTGCTCAGCCTCTTCCACAGCCTGCCCAGCTCTCCTGCCATGCTGACCCAGCCACAGCCACGCACAGCAATTCCCTCAAGCGCAGCCATTCGTGTAACCAGAGCCAGTCATGTCTGGCACAACTCAGAGCCCCCAGGGCCAGGACAGGAGCTGCCTTCCAGGAGACAACAGGAAAAGAAGGGAGCGAAAACACAAACCCTGCCCAGCCCATAATATGCCAACACCACTCCTCAAACATGGAGACACAGCACCGGCCCTTCACATCGCTGCAGCCCACGCTGGGGTGCTGTTTTGGTTCGTTTCCTAACGTTACACCAAAGCAGCACCGTGATCTTACTGCTAGATAAGAAACAAAACCCCAGATCACTCCTGGAGCCGCAGCTCTCCAAAGGCCAAGCAGAGCTAAAGCAGCACACTGGTGAGACTACAGAGCACTGCTGGGCTCCCTGGCCTCGAGGTCACATCCAGACCTTGGTAACCGGGAGTGGAGCAGGGGTTACAGCTGTGCTTTACGGGCTGAGGAAGCTGAGAGCTCAAACAATATTACAACACAGCCAGCTCTAACTGAAACCCTGAAATTTGCACACGTCGGCATTTTTTGGTGGCGAAGCAGAAGTTCAGACAGCTTAACAGCAGCGGGTGATGAACACGGCGCCCTCCCAGCCGACTTCCAGCGCTCGGCTCAGCTGCGTTTCCCACGTTTTCAAGATCCCCGCTGAGTCAGCGGCTTCCTCTCCCACCAGCAGCACAACGTGGCTGAAGGCCGGCAGCTCTGACAGCAGAAGGACCCCGTGGTTTCTCCCCCTGCGGCCTTACCCGGATGAGATCCTCCTTCTCCGTCTCGTGCAGCTGGTACAAGAACTTGGACAGCTCAGGATCTGCTTCCATCTTCCCCATGATCCTTTCTTTTTCGGCTTCGCTTTGGGCGCTGGCCAGCAAAGTGCAGTACAGGACTGATGGAAGAGAGTTCAGAGATGGCAGGAGGCCGTGAGGATCAAAGGAGGGGGCAAACATCAAAGCCCCACCTTCACAGGGAGGCACTGATGGCAGTAAGAAAAGCCTCAGGGAGCCCCCGAGAACAGAGGCAAGGTCAGAGGGAACCCCGCTCACTCATCATCCGGTGCTGCCGCAGCACTTTGATGAAGTCGAAGGTGTTGAAGCCCAGGAGCAGAACAAGCTGGTTTTCACACTCCCGGTCATCACTTGCGGTCTGGGATGAAGAGACACGAGAAACAAGGAGTTATTTCTGCACAACAACCCCTGCTTTGCTCAGGCCACGTGAAACAAGAACTGAAGTAACCAAACAGCTCCAGGGCTGATTTGGGCTGCAGACACAAAGCCCGTCCTCTGCGATTCCCCTTCCTCCCCAGCATTTGTAAGGAAACACAACTGGCTGGCACTGATCTCCCAACAGAAAAAAAACACCCCCTTCCATTGGAAGAGCATTTCTCTGGGTATTGAGAGCACCTCGGAGCTTCCCTGCACACACAGACACCAACGGTCTCATTCAGTCACGTAATTTGAAGGAACACAGAGGTGTTGAGGTGACAACTTCCCTGCCAGGAGCTGCCCTGACGCCGCTGCAGCCCTGCTCTTGACACCGCTGCAGCCCTGCTCTTGACAACACTGCAGCCCTGCTCTTGACAACACTGCAGCCCTGCTCTTGACAACACTGCAGCCCTGCTCTTGACAACACTGCAGCCCTGCTCTTGACAACACTGCAGCCCTGCTCTTGACAACACTGCAGCCCTGCTCTTGACAACACTGCAGCCCTGCTCTGACGCCGCTGCAGCCCTGCTCTTGACACCGCTGCAGCCCTGCTCTTGACACCGCTGCAGCCCTGCTCTTGACACCGCTGCAGCCCTGCCCTGACGCCGCTGCAGCCCTGCACGCCGCCTGGCTGCTCACCTTCAGGATCTCCAGCACTTCATCTGCCTTCTTCTGGGAAACGATGGCATCGTCATAGAAGCGGCTCAGCTGCCGCTGGAGCCAAAAGGCGTCGATGTCCCGCGGATGCAGATCCTTCTTCTTTGAGCTCATCAATTCACCCGATGCCACAAGCTTGAAAAAGCAGACCAACAAAACAACTCATAACAATGTCACCTTCTTCTATTAAAATCAGACATGAGGCATTCGTGCTGCAAAATGAGCATCTCAGGGCTCCCTCTGCCCTCAGACAGAACGGGGAACAGCAAATGTCACACATCCCAAACCCTCCCGTGTGACTTCGGGCCTCCACAGCTGCTTTCCAGCCCTGCCTGAGCTCAGCTCCGTCCACAAACCAAAAGGATCCCAGCCCACACGACCCCAGATCGCATTCCACATCCTGCTCACGTTGGCTGACAGGGTGCAGCGGACGACGGCTTCGTCTCCTTCCATGTCGTCATCAGAGGCCTCGTCACGCACCTCGCCATAGATGTCCTCATCACCTTCCTGTGGGAACACGACTTCCCAGTAAGTGGCTTTGGCACACGTCAGAGAGAAGCTTCTCCTTGGCAGAAACGAACCATCTGGCAGCTCGTGCCTGAAGGGAAACCATTGAGCTCGTGCTTTTAACACCAATGTATTCCTTTAGCTCGGATAAAGGGCCGCGTGGTCAAATTATTTCCACTCCTTGGATCTCAGAGTGACTGCAAGAGGCTCCTCTGTGCCTCTTTTATTCTCTCAGCCCCCCACAGAAACGATTCCACACAGCCCTTCTACGAGACGCTTCCAAACGATGCATTTCAGCTCATCCCTTCCTCCTGTCAAGTCTGCCCCAGGAGATCTAAATATCACCATCTGCTTCCCATCGTCCTGACTCACGATGAGCCTCGGATTAGCAAGATAATCAACAAATCCTCCCAAGCCAGGAAAGCAGCATCTGAAATAATCCCTCCTCTCCTTCCTGGCACAGATACCCCAACCTGAGTAAAACACATCAAACACGGCAGCTGCTGAGCAGCCGAAAGCGAGGAGACGTCAGAGCGAGCTGCAGTGCCTCCTTACCTCCTCATCTGACTCAAACTGCACGTTCACGCCGTACGTCTCATCAATGTTGTCATCTGCGAGGGAGAGCGGAACCAATTAAGCAGAAAACCTGCAGCCCATATGCAGGGCTCACAGATCCCCCACCTCCGCACGTCCAAGAGATGAAAAGAACGTCGTTCGGAGGCTTGAAAACCGTCCAAACGTTTCCCAGCTCCTCTGTGTGAAAGCACGATGCCTGCAAGCAGGCTGCACAAGGCGCCCCTGCTGCTGCGTGCCTTCCTGCCCACCCCTCTCCCAAAACTGCAGCTGTGACCACACGCGCCCGCACCCACCGTCTGAATCCCCTCTCACCGCCGTCATCGGTGCCCGTACCCATGTTCTGAATCTCCTTGTCACCACCGTAATCCGTGATCTTCTTGCCCAGGTTCACCAGCACGTGGTAACGGGTGTCGTCAGTCTGGCCCAGCAGCAGATCGATCTCCTTGCGCCTCTCCTTATCGCGCAGCTTCTCGTTCTTCAGCACCGCCAGCACCTCGTCGGCAGCTCCGCACAGAATGTCTCGTGGCTGGGGAACAAGCAGCAGCCGCGCCACCAGCACGAGGTCAGCAGGGGGCACAGCTCGTGCCACACAGCAGCTCCCCCCATCGCGGCATCGCCGCCGCCACGCTGTGCCCCCATCCTCACCTGGTCCCCGAGGGCGGCCTGGATGAAGCTCAGCAACACCTCGTAGGTCTCCCGGGTCTCCTTGGTTTTGGGTTTGTAGATGATCCCCACCATCTCGTCGATGCCCTCAGACAGCAGGGTGTAACCCTTCATCTTGTTGATGTCGTGCCTGTCCTCGTCGCGCTTCCTTCTCCTGCAAGGAGGCAGCACCCATGGCAGCGCCCAAGCAGGGAATTCTGCAGCCTGTGCTGCTGCAGGACAAAGCGCGGCCCTTCTGTTTGCCCACCCCCCTGTTTGCCCACCCCCCTGTTTGCCCACCCCGCTGCCACAGGAGCGCAGCCCCCAAACCCACAGCTTTACAACAAACCCCAGAAGCGTTTCCACACCTCAGAGCCCAACCCCTTCCCACAGGCAGAGCCGGGAGGCGCCGCTCTGCCCAGCTTTGCTGCCCCAGCTTTACACTGCGTGGCGCTGCGGGAGCAATGGACGTGCTGCCAGGGGGCTTTCCATGGAGGAAAAAACAAAGCAAAACTCTACTCTCTTTTCCTCCTTTTTTTAACCTTTTTCATTTCACTTTTAGGTTCCTGACGTGGAGCGCTGAGCTCCAAATGAATATGCAAACGAACACTCACTCTGCATATTCCAAGCTGGTAATTTTTAGCCTTTGCTCACACCACCAAAGCAATTTCACTACGCAGCACCCTAAATAGCTTTCTACTACATCTACCAAATTAAAGCACGGGGAAGAGGATCTCAAGGACTGCGTTCAGCTTTGTGCCTCTCTCTGCATGAAAGGTGCAAGGCATCGAGGTGCTGGAGGACACCCAGGGGAGGGCAGTGGAGCTGCAGAGAGTCTGGAGCAGGTTTACAGTGAGCAGCTGAGGGAACTGGGGTTATTTAGCCTGGAGAAAAGGAGAATCTCTACATCTGCCTCAAAGGAGGACGGAGTGAGGTGAGGGTTGGTCTTTTATCCCAAGCTCTGAGGAACAGGAGAAGAGATTCAGACCCCAGGTTGTGCTGGGGAGGTTCAGGTTGGACACGAGGAAATATTTCTTTACTGGAAGAGCTGTGAAGCATTACAACAGGATACTGGGGAAGGAGTTGAGTCTCCACCCCTGGAAGGATTCAAAAGATGTGTGGATGCTTGGGGGTGGTCTGATAGATAAAGGAATGGCTTTAGGGTAAAAGAGAAGAGATTGAGGGCTGATGTCAGGAAAAAACTCTTCACTGTGAGGGTGGTGAGGTGCTGAAATAGGGGAGCTGTGGATACCACAACCCAAGGCAATGGATGGGGCAGCCTGAGACGGAGGGGGGCACCCAGCCCAGGGCAGGAGGTGGGACTGGGGGGCTTTGAGTCGCTTCCAATTCAACCACGCTACGATTCCACGGCTCAGTGACACTGCTCAGTGCTGGACGTGCCAGTGGGACTCCATAACCTCACAGCTCTTTTCTGACCTCCACGACTCTGCCATCCCACATTGCTCAGAACCAGGGAAGCACCGCAGACCCCCCCCAGAGCCTCCCCCACCAACACACCCCTGCAGCAGCACCCCCAGACCCCGCGCTGCCTCTCACTTGGCACGTCGCTCCTCCTGCATCTGCGGCTTGGTGCGTTGCGCCTTGTCTCCCATACGGGTGCCCTCCAGTTTGCCCACCAGGGACAGCACCTCTCCTGTGGGTTCATCACGCCGCGTCCGGTCAATGAGAGAGCGGTCAGCTTGGAGCACGAGGTTGGAGTTCTGGGGAGGGAAAGGAAGGGAAGAAGGAAGGGAGAGAGGGAAGGGAAGAAGGTAGAGAGTAGGGAAGGGAAAGAATGGAAGAGGGAAGGGAGGGAGGAAGGAAGGGAGGGAGGGAGGGAGGGAGGAAGGAAGGGAGGGAGGGAGGGAGGAAGGGAGGGAGGGAGGGAGGGAGGGAGGGAGGGAGGAAAAGAATGCAAGAGGGAAGGGAGGAAGGAAAGAAGGAATAAATAGAGGAGGGAGGGAAGGGAGAGCGTGAGATGGATCACGCGGTGGGTGCATCCTTTATGCTCTCCAGCCTTGCTGCACACCCGTTATTTTCCTCCCCTCCTTTCCCCATTGGCACCACAGCGGCTCCGACCGCATTCGTTTTGTCCCTCCACCCACAAGGTACGCGGGCAGCAACTCCAACCGCGGCGCTGCTTTAACGATCCCGGATTTCAAAGCTCCTGGATTTTACCAGGCCTGGTTTTAATTACCACAGGCCTTAACAGCCTCCATCTATACAAGAACCGCTTTACCGGCCCCGCGTCAGCGGCCCCACAGATGGGGAAAGCCCGGCGGAAAGAGGACGACGCCCCCGCTGCGCACAGGGTTGAGGCCCGCACTCACCGCCTTGTACTCGTACTGCAGGCTGCGAGCGGTCACGTCCGCCATGACGCCGCCTGGCTGAAGGCCACCCCGCCGCCACCGTGCACGGGAACAGGCCCCGGAAAGGAACTTCCGGCGGAAGCGGAAGAAGCCCTGTCCCTAGCGCACGCGCAACCCGGAAGCGGTTCCGCACAGGGCCTCCCAGCATACACCGCGGCAGCAGCAGCCCGTTGATTGCAGTTTCCAACATGCACAGCGGAGGGGCGGAGACACTACCTCCGTCCCTCTTCTGATTGGCTAACAGCTCAAGAGGGCGTGCCCAGCCCGCCTCCCTGACCACTCCCGTCCTCTCCCCTCAGCTGATTGGTCGAACAGCTTCGCGCTTTTCGAGCTGCGATTGGCCGCGCGGCGCTGGTCGGCAGTTAAACGGCCAATCCCGCCGGCGGCAGAAGCCCCGGGTCCCGCCCGCCGCCCTTCGCCGCTCCTACAAGCAAAGCCCGCCTTTTTCTCGCAGCCCCGCCTGCTGAGGGACGCCGCCATGTTGCGGGGAGCTTCGGCGAGGCGGGGACAGCGGTTGGGGCTGCTGCGCTGGTACCAGATCCCGCTGTCCTCGGCTCGCGTGCCCCGCTCGGGGCTCTTTAGCTCTTCCTTCCAGTACAGCCTTTGTTCCTACCAGCAGCTCCGTGTCAGTAAGCACCTGCGGGTGGGCCGCCCCTTCCTCCCGCCGCCCCTCGGCCCGGTGGATCCGCATCCCCCGGCCTCCCCGCCCCCACCGCATCCCCACAGCGCCGAGCCAGGTGAGGCCTGTCCTGGGGTGGGCAGCGCTGTTGTCCCCGGTGCCCAGCAGTGACCCCCATCTTGTCCCCACATAGACCCCCACCAATTCCCATTGCAATCCCAGCGCCCCACAGAGCCCTCCATTGCAATCCCAGTGCCCCACAGAGCCCTCCATTTGCAATCCCAGTGCCCCATAGAGCCCCCTACTGAGCCCCAGTGCCCCATAGAGCCCCCCACTGATCCCTACGTTATCCTCAGAACCCCATAGAGCCCTCCACTGATCCCTATGTTGTCCCCACTGCCCCATAGAGCCCTCCATTGATCCCTACGTTATCCCCAGTGCCCCATAAAGCCACCCACTGTGCCCTGTTGTCTCCCCAGAGCCCCATAGAGCCCCCCACTGGTCCCCATTATCTCCCCAAAGCCCCATAGAGCCCCTCACTGGTCCCCATTATCTCCCCAAAGCCCCACAGAGCCCCTCACTGGGCCCCATTATCTCCCCAGAGCCCCACAGAGCCCCTCACTGAGCCCCATTGTCTCCCCAGAGCCACATAGAGCCCCCCATTGATCCCCACATTGTCCCCAGTGCCACATAGGGCCCCCCACTGAGCCCTGTTGTCTCCCCAGAGCCCTATAGAGCCCCCCACTGATCCCTACATTGTCCCCAGTGTCCCATAGAACTTCCCACTGAGCCCTGCTGTCTTCCCAGTGCCCTACAGACCCCCCTGCTGATCCCCATTGCATCTCTGGAGCCCCATAGAGCCCCCCATTGATGCCTACATTATCCCCAGTACTCCATAGAGACCCCCACTGATCCCTATGTTATCCCCAGTGCCCCATAAAGCCACCCCATTGAGCCCCATTGCATCCCCAGTGCCCCATAGCACACCCTGCCGATCCCCATGTCATCCCCAGTGCCCTATAAAGCTCCGCACTGACCCCTGTGCCATCCCTGGCGCCCCACACTGACCTCCAGTTGCCTACAATGCTTCATAGAGTCCCACAGTTACTCCTATGTTCTCTCTGAAGTCCTCTGCTGACCTCCACCTTGTCTCTGGTGCCTCGCACTGACCCCTGTGTCATCCGTGGTGCCCCATGCAGACTCCTGCTTTGTCCTCAATGCTCCACAGAGCCCATTTCTGACCCCCATGTCATCCCTGGTGCCCTGCACCGACCCCCACGTTGTCCCACGTGCTCTACAGAGCCCTACGATGACGCTGCGTCATCCCCAGGGCCTCCACTGACCTCTCTGTCGTCCTCGCTGCCCCGCACCGACTCCTGCATTGTATTTGGTGCCCCACAGAACCCCACACTGACCCCGGCGCTCTCCCCACAGCCTCCCAGTGCCCCATGCAGCTCCGCAGCACCCGCCAGGGGCCAAGCAGGGCACGACGGCCTCGTGCCGGTCCACGGCGTTCGGCCCAGCAGGGCTCAGCCACGCGCTCCCCACGCAGCGCAGCGCGGCCCAGCAGCATCACTGAGAGCAGGACGGTGCCGCAGCGAGCAGAGGACGTGGCAACAACATCCTCCAGCGACAGCGAGGAGGAGCTGATCCCTCTGAAGGAGCTGCTGGCGTGCAGCGGGCCCTCGAGCCCTGCTGAGCACAGTGAGGTCAGCGCCAGGCTCTCAGCTGTGCTTGGGGACGCTGCAGGTGCCTGGGGACGCTCAGCCCAGCTCTGAGTGCCAAGGTCTTGCTTGGTTCCCAGGTTGCATGCCCGCAGCCAGACCCGCTTGCCAACAGCCTGGATGCGCTGCTGCTGGAGAAAAGGTGAGCCTGGCATCCCTAGCACCCCGAGAAGAAGCTGGGGGCTGCCCAGCGCCCTCAGCCCAACCTCATCACTGCTGTGCCAGGGAGCAGCGCGTGGCCAACGCCGTGCAGGCCAGCCTGACGCAGGCCAGCGTGGACAGCATCCAGGAGTCATCAGACGAGGACACGCAGCTCCTGGAGGAGCAGAGGTACCACGGCAGCGGCTGGGCACTGCGCCTGCTGTCCCCCCTCTGCCCTCCACGTCACCTTGGTGGCTCTTTCCCCCCGCTGCAGGGCCTTCCTGTCCCGCTTCAACATGAAGCTGCTCGCCTTCCCCGCCACGCACCCCGGGGAGCCCATCTTCCACGCCTGCCCGCTCCCACCGCCCACCCTGGACACCCGTGGGCTGCAGCCTCGCAGCGTCCTGGAGCAGAATTTCCTCGAGTGAGAAGCAGGGACAGGGACAAGGGGACGCCGCAGGGCCCCGCTGACCCTCCGTCTCCTTCCACAGCGCCTCGCCTGCCGCCAAGCTGGCTTTTGTGCGTGACGGCTACCTGCAGCTGCTCTACCAAACCACATCTGCCTGCCCGCCACCCATCCTACGCTGGCTTTTCCAGGTGAGGCGCCGTGGCACGAAGCTCCCCGTCCGCGCTGTGCCGTCTCTCAGTCACCCCTTGTTTCCTTTGGCAGCTGACGAGCACGAGGCCGGACAGGAGCAACGCGTTCCGGACGCTGTGGGAGATGTGGATGAGAAGCGATGGTGGGTGCAGGGCGGCCACAGGGTCCCTACACAGCCCTCAGACACGGCTGCTGCCCGCTGGCACCGTTGTCACCTCTGTCCCCGTGCCCACAGATGAGCCCTGGTGCCCCACGCTGCAGGACGTTGGCCAGGTCTTTGCCTACATGGGCGCTGACCTGCAGGCCCTGCGCTGCCGGCGGCTGCTGCCCCCCGAGCTGTGCCCCATGGACACGAGGTGAGCCCTCGAGGACCTGCGGGGTCATTAGGTGGAACAATTAGCAGCGTTAGCGTTATTAGTCTCGCCCAGTGCTGACGCTTAGGAAGTGAACTCGATCAGATGAGCTTCAATTAGCGTGTTCCTAAAGGTGCTTTCATAGGTGAGGTGCGATGCTTTGTGCTTACTTAATTCACTCCCATTCTTACCCGCTTTCTGGGACCTGCTGTCAGCCTGCTGTTCAGAGCAGTGTAATTTCTAAGCAATGCTGACATCTTTCCTGCAAGCTTCCAGGTAGGTTGTGACCTTAAACGTTGGCAATCACGATTGTGACTTAAAGACGTTGAGCTCCAGCTGGAACGTGAGCGATGCCAACGCCACTCTCAGCCGCGCCGTGTCTGCAGCAGCGGAGCGTGTTGTAAAATAGGTGGAACTGCGGATGGGTTTGTGAGCTGATGGACGGCACACGATGTGCTGTGACAGAGCCTTCTGTCCTGCCAGGCTGGATCCGAAATGCTCCCTGGAGCAGGGAAACCCGGGTGCCGTCAACACGCTGGCCCTGGTGACGCAGCTGGGGGACGTCTGCAAGGTGGGAGAGCTGTCCTGCGAATCGAGCCGGCTGTTGGGGGGGGGCACCATCCTGTCCCTGCCCTGCTGGGGGCGGCAGAGCGTTCCTGCTGACACCTTGGTGACACCTTGGTGACACGTTGCTCCCCGCAGCTGCTGACGGTGTGCGTGCTCGCCTGCCCGTGCCGCTACCCCGACCGCGCCCGCCGGGAGCTGGTGACCCTGCTCTGCTTCCTCAGCCTCGACCGCGAGCTGCGCTGCCAACCTCTGCCCGACGTGTGGCACCTCCTGCACTGCCTGCTGGAGGGCATCGCGGCCTGGAAGGAGCAGGTGCGAGCCGAACCGCGGGCGCCCGGTGCTCCGTGCCGCCCCGGTGCCACCCCGGCGCCACCCCTCTCTGTCCCCGCAGCTGCCCGCGCTCTGCCTGTCGCTCTGCCGGCTCTCCCGGCACCACCACAACCTGCTCGCCGTCGCGCGGCTGCTGCCGGACATCACCGCCAGGCAGAGGTACGACGCCTCCTGGGCGCCGCGGCGCTGCCCTGCTGCCCTGCTGCCCTGCTGCCCTGCTGCCCTGCTGCCCTGCCCCGCGGGGACGGGAGCTGGCGCGGCTCGGTGGCAGCAAAGCGGCACGGAGCGGCTGCTGGTGGCGCGGTGCCACGGGCGCCCGGAGGGCACCGCAGTGCTGCTGGTGACGCCGGGCTGGCGGTGACGCGCTTTGCAGCCCAACTCTCTCTTCTCCTCCGCAGGGAGCTCCGCAGGCGCCTGAGCCTTTGCGCCATGGCCCAGCTGCTGGGGAAGGCGCCGTGCACCGTGCTGTCCCTTAGGGCGCAGGAAGAGGTGGGTGCAGCCCCCCGGGTGCCCCCCGTGCTGTCCCTGCTCGTCCTCTGACCCCACGTTCCCACAGCTGCCAGCGCTGGAGCAGCTCCTGGCGCAATCCTGGCCGGACAGCCTGCAGCTCCCCACTGAGCCCGAAGCAACGGACGTGGAGCAGGAGGTGGGTGCTGCCACATTCCCTTGGGGACGCCCCCAGAGGTGCCACCACCCCGTCGGTCACCCCCTCGTCCCCACAGACCTGCTACCTGAGCCGCAGCCTCCTCTACCTCGCCGACGTCGTGGTGGGCACGGAGCGGCCACGCAACGAACAGAAGGTGGGTGCCAACGCCAGGGGGACGCTGGGGGGACCCCACAACCCTTTACCCCCTCCCTTTGTCCCCGCAGGGGCATCTAGAGAAGCTGTGCACCCAGCTGGAGCAGTACTTTGGGTCGTGGCTGCGTGAGGACATGGGGCAGTTCTACCGCTCCCAGCTGAAGAACCTGGCCATGGTGCTCTACGTCAAGTGGCACGAGCTGCTGAAGTAAGGGGGCACCCCGGGGTCCCCAATAAACAGCCCCACGTCACCCCGCTGCCTGGGTCTCGTTCTGTGGGGTCAGGCGGTGGGATGGAGAACCCTGCAGGGGTGGGGAGTTCCGACAGCGATAGGAAACCAAATAGGGATGGAGAACCTTGTAGGGAAACGCCGCAGCGTTTGGAAACCTGATGGGGGTGGGTGGGGAACTGCAGTGGTGGGGATGGATGGAGAGCCATATAGGGCTGGGGAACCCCAGTGTGTGGAAACCCAAAGGGGACGGACGGGGGAAGCCCAGTGATGATGGGAAACCCAGCGGGGATGGAGGGGAACCCCACAGTGATGGGAAACTGGGGTGGGGAACCCTTACAGGGGTTGGGGAACCCCAAAGTGTTTGGAAACCCAATGGGGATGGATGGGAGCCCTATAGAGATGGGGAACCCCAAAAGTGATGGGAAACCCAATGGGGATGGAGAACCCTGATGTGGATGGGGAACCCCAGTAGTGATAGGAAACCCAATGGGGATGGATGGGAAGCCCAATGGGGATGGAGAACCCTTATGGGGATGGGGAACCCCAAAAGCGATGGGAAACCCAATGGGGATGGATGGGAAACTTCCACAGTGATGGGAACCCCAATGGGGATGGATGGAGAGCCTTTATAGGAACTGGGAACCCCCAAAGTGTTTGTAAACCCACTGGAGAATGAATGGAGAACCCTTATGGGGATGGGGAACCCCAGTAGTGATGGGAAACCCAATGGGGATGGATGGGGAACCCTTACAGGGTTTGGGGAACCCCAATAGTTGTAGGAAACCCAATGGGGATGGATGGGGAACCCTTATAGAGGCGGGGAACCCCAAAAGTGATGGGAACCCCAATGGGGATGGATGGGGAACCCTTAAAGGGATTGGGGAACCCCGAAGTGTTTGGAAACCCAATGGAGAATGAATGGAGAACCCTTATGGGGATGGGGAACCCCAATAGTGATGGGAACCCCAGTGGGGATGGATGGAGAGCCTTTATAGGAACTGGGAACCCCCAAAGTGTTTGGAAACCCAATGGGGATGGATGGGGAGCCCTTAAAGGGGTTGGGGAACCCCAAAGTGTTTGGAAACCCAATGGGTGAAGGATGGGAGCCCTGTAGAGATGGGGAACCCCCATAGTGGTAGGAAACCCACTGGAGAATGAATGGAGAACCCTTATGGGGATGGGGAACCCCAGTAGTGATGGGAAACCCAATGGGGATGGATGGGGAACCCTTATAGGAGCGGGGAACCCCAGTAGTGATAGGAAACCCAATGGGGATGGATGGGGAGCCCAATGGGGATAGAGGACCCTTTTGGGGATGGGGAACCCCAAAAGTGATGGGAAACTCAATGGGGATGGATGGGGAACCTTTATGGAGATGAGGAATCCTAGCAGTAATAGGAAACCCAATGGGGATGGATGGGGAACCCTTGTGGGGTGGGGAACCCCGGCAGTAACAGGAACCCCAATGGGGATGGATGGAGAGCCTTTATAGGAACTGGGAACCCCCAAAGTGTTTGTAAACCCACTGGAGAATGAATGGAGAACCCTTATGGGGATGGGGAACCCCAGTAGTGATGGGAAACCCAATGGGGATGGATGGGGAGCCCTTACAGGGGTTGGGGAACCCCAATAGTTATAGGAAACCCAATGGGGATGGATGGGGAACCCTTATAGAGGCGGGGAACCCCAAAAGTGATGGGAACCCAATGGGGATGGATGGGGAGCCCTTAAAGGGATTGGGAACCCCAAAGTGTTTGGAAACCCAATGGAGAATGAATGGAGAACCTTATGGGGATGGGGAACCCCAGTAGTGATGGGAACCCCAATGGGGATGGATGGAGAGCCTTTATAGGAACTGGGAACCCCCGAAGTGTTTGGAAACCCAATGGGGATGGATGGGGAGCCCTTAAAGGGATTGGGGAACCCCAAAGTGTTTGGAAACCCAATGGGTGAAGGATGGGAGCCCTGTAGAGATGGGGAGCCCCAATAGTGTTTGGAAACCCAATGGAGAATGAATGGAGAACCCTTATGGGGATGGGGAACCCCAGTAGTGATGGGAAACCCAATGGGGATGGATGGGGAACCCTTATAGGAGCGGGGAACCTCAGTAGTGATAGGAAACCCAATGGGGATGGATGGGGAGCCCAATGGGGATAGAGGACCCTTTTGGGGATGGGGAACCCCAAAAGTGATGGGAAACTCAATGGGGATGGATGGGGAACCCTTATGGAGATGAGGAATCCTAGCAGTAATAGGAAACCCAATGGGGATGGATGGGGAACCCTTGTGGGGTGGGGAACCCCGGCAGTAACAGGAACCCCAATGGGGATGGATGGAGAGCCTTTATAGGAACTGGGAACCCCCAAAGTGTTTGTAAACCCACTGGAGAATGAATGGAGAACCCTTATGGGGATGGGGAACCCCAGTAGTGATGGGAAACCCAATGGGGATGGATGGGGAGCCCTTACAGGGGTTGGGGAACCCCAATAGTTATAGGAAACCCAATGGGGATGGATGGGGAACCCTTATAGAGGCGGGGAACCCCAAAAGTGATGGGAACCCAATGGGGATGGATGGGGAGCCCTTAAAGGGATTGGGGAACCCCAAAGTGTTTGGAAACCCAATGGAGAATGAATGGAGAACCTTATGGGGATGGGGAACCCCAGTAGTGATGGGAACCCCAGTGGGGATGGATGGAGAGCCTTTATAGGAACTGGGAACCCCCAAAGTGTTTGGAAACCCAATGGGGATGGATGGGGAGCCCTTAAAGGGGTTGGGGAACCCCAAAGTGTTTGGAAACCCAATGGGTGAAGGATGGGAGCCCTGTAGAGATGGGGAACCCCCATAGTGGTAGGAAACCCACTGGAGAATGAATGGAGAACCCTTATGGGGATGGGGAACCCCAGTAGTGATGGGAAACCCAATGGGGATGGATGGGGAACCCTTATAGGAGCGGGGAACCCCAGTAGTGATAGGAAACCCAATGGGGATGGATGGGGAGCCCAATGGGGATAGAGGACCCTTTTGGGGATGGGGAACCCCAAAAGTGATGGGAAACTCAATGGGGATGGATGGGGAACCTTTATGGAGATGAGGAATCCTAGCAGTAATAGGAAACCCAATGGGGATGGATGGGGAACCCTTGTGGGGTGGGGAACCCCGGCAGTAACAGGAACCCCAATGGGGATGGATGGAGAGCCTTTATAGGAACTGGGAACCCCCAAAGTGTTTGTAAACCCACTGGAGAATGAATGGAGAACCCTTATGGGGATGGGGAACCCCAGTAGTGATGGGAAACCCAATGGGGATGGATGGGGAGCCCTTACAGGGGTTGGGGAACCCCAATAGTTATAGGAAACCCAATGGGGATGGATGGGGAACCCTTATAGAGGCGGGGAACCCCAAAAGTGATGGGAACCCAATGGGGATGGATGGGGAGCCCTTAAAGGGATTGGGGAACCCCAAAGTGTTTGGAAACCCAATGGAGAATGAATGGAGAACCTTATGGGGATGGGGAACCCCAGTAGTGATGGGAACCCCAATGGGGATGGATGGAGAGCCTTTATAGGAACTGGGAACCCCCAAAGTGTTTGGAAACCCAATGGGGATGGATGGGGAGCCCTTAAAGGGATTGGGGAACCCCAAAGTGTTTGGAAACCCAATGGGTGAAGGATGGGAGCCCTGTAGAGATGGGGAGCCCCAATAGTGTTTGGAAACCCAATGGAGAATGAATGGAGAACCCTTATGGGGATGGGGAACCCCAGTAGTGATGGGAAACCCAATGGGGATGGATGGGGAACTTCCACAGTGATGGGAACCCCAATGGGGATGGATGGAGAGCCTTTATAGGAACTGGGAACCCCCAAAGTGTTTGGAAACCCAATGGGGATGGATGGGGAGCCCTTGTGGGGTGGGGAAGCCCGGCAGTAATAGGAAACCCAATGGGGATGGATGGGGAGCCCTTAAAGGGGTTGGGGAACCCCAAAGTGTTTGGAAACCCAATGGGTGAAGGATGGGAGCCCTGTAGAGATGGGGAGCCCCAATAGTGTTTGGAAACCCAATGGAGAATGAATGGAGAACCCTTATGGGGATGGGGAACCCCAGTAGTGATGGGAAACCCAATGGGGATGGATGGGGAACCCTTATAGGAGCGGGGAACCTCAGTAGTGATAGGAAACCCAATGGGGATGGATGGGGAACCCTTGTGGGGTGGGGAACCCCGGCAGTAACAGGAACCCCAATGGGGATGGATGGAGAGCCTTTATAGGAACTGGGAACCCCCAAAGTGTTTGTAAACCCACTGGAGAATGAATGGAGAACCCTTATGGGGATGGGGAACCCCAGTAGTGATGGGAAACCCAATGGGGATGGATGGGGAACCCTTACAGGGGTTGGGGAACCCCAATAGTTGTAGGAAACCCAATGGGGATGGATGGGGAACCCTTATAGAGGCGGGGAACCCCAAAAGTGATGGGAACCCAATGGGGATGGATGGGGAGCCCTTAAAGGGATTGGGGAACCCCGAAGTGTTTGGAAACCCAATGGAGAATGAATGGAGAACCTTATGGGGATGGGGAACCCCAGTAGTGATGGGAACCCCAATGGGGATGGATGGAGAGCCTTTATAGGAACTGGGAACCCCCAAAGTGTTTGGAAACCAATGGGGATGGATGGGGAACCCTTGTGGGGTGGGGAAGCCCGGCAGTAATAGGAAACCCAATGGGGATGGATGGGGAGCCCTTAAAGGGATTGGGGAACCCCAAAGTGTTTGGAAACCCAATGGGTGAAGGATGGGAGCCCTGTAGAGATGGGGAGCCCCAATAGTGTTTGGAAACCCAATGGAGAATGAATGGAGAACCCTTATGGGGATGGGGAACCCCAGTAGTGATGGGAAACCCAATGGGGATGGATGGGGAACCCTTATAGGAGCGGGGAACCTCAGTAGTGATAGGAAACCCAATGGGGATGGATGGGGAGCCCAATGGGGATAGAGGACCCTTTTGGGGATGGGGAACCCCAAAAGTGATGGGAAACTCAATGGGGATGGATGGGGAACCCTTATGGAGATGAGGAATCCTAGCAGTAATAGGAAACCCAATGGGGATGGATGGGGAACCCTTGTGGGGTGGGGAACCCCGGCAGTAACAGGAACCCCAATGGGATGGATGGAGAGCCTTTATAGGAACTGGGAACCCCAAAGTGTTTGTAAACCCACTGGAGAATGAATGGAGAACCCTTATGGGGATGGGGAACCCCAGTAGTGATGGGAAACCCAATGGGGATGGATGGGGAACCCTTACAGGGGTTGGGGAACCCCAATAGTTATAGGAAACCCAATGGGGATGGATGGGGAACCCCAAAAGTGATGGGAACCCAATGGGGATGGATGGGGAGCCCTTAAAGGGATTGGGGAACCCCGAAGTGTTTGGAAACCCAATGGAGAATGAATGGAGAACCTTATGGGGATGGGGAACCCCAATAGTGATGGGAACCCCAGTGGGGATGGATGGAGAGCCTTTATAGGAACTGGGAACCCCCAAAGTGTTTGGAAACCCAATGGGGATGGATGGGGAGCCCTTAAAGGGATTGGGGAACCCCAAAGTGTTTGGAAACCCACTGGAGAATGAATGGAGAACCCTTATGGGGATGGGGAACCCCAGTAGTGATGGGAAACCCAATGGGGATGGATGGGGAACTTCCACAGTGATGGGAACCCCGATGGGGATGGATGAGAGCCTTTATAGGAACTGGGAACCCCCAAAGTGTTTGGAAACCCAATGGAGATGGATGGGGAACCCTTGTGGGGTGGGAAGCCCGGCAGTAATAGGAAACGCAATGGGGATGGATGGGGAACCCTTACAGGGGTTGGGGAACCCCAATAGTTGTAGGAAACCCAATGGGATGGATGGGGAACCCTTATAGTGGCGGGGAACCCCAAAAGTGATGGGAACCCAATGGGGATGGATGGGGAACCCTTGTGGGG
>NC_136840.1:1426094-1458018 GCF_951394365.1 Tetrao urogallus | reverse complement strand
ACCGGGACCTGAGCTGCACTGGTTGCCACATGGGGTGGCACTGGGATGTGGGGCACACAGGGATGTGGGGCACACAGGAGGAGATGTGGGGACCTGGGACGTGTGGGGCGGCGTGTGGGGGCAGCACTGGGACCTGGGCGGCACCGGTTGCCCCGTGGGGTGGCACTGGGATGTGGGGCAGCACAGGGATGTGGGGCACACAGGAGACGTGGGGACCTGGGATGTGTGGGGCAGCACTGGGACCTGGGCTGCATTGGTTGCCACGTGGGGTGGCACAGAGTAATGGGGCACAGCGGGTGGCACAGAGATGTGGGGCACACAGGAGGAGACGTGGGGACCTGGGACGTGTGGGGCAGTGCGTGGGAATGGGACGTATGGGGACCTGGGACCCACGGATATGGGGCACGTGGGGTGGCACTGGGATGTGGGGCACACAGGAGGAGACGTGGGGACCTGGGATGTGTGGGGCGGCGTGTGGGAATGGGACGTATGGGGACCTGGGACCCACGGATATGGGGCACGTGGGGTGGCACTGGGATGTGGGGCACAAACAAGGTGACATGGGGACCTGGGACGTGTGGGGCAGCGCATGGGGTGGCACCGGGACCTGAGCTGCACTGGTTGCCACATGGGGTGGCACTGGGATGTGGGGCACACAGGGATGTGGGGCACACAGGAGGAGATGTGGGGACCTGGGACGTGTGGGGCGGCGTGTGGGGCAGCACTGGGACCTGGGCGGCACCGGTTGCCCCGTGGGGTGGCACTGGGATGTGGGGCACAGCGGGTGGCACTGGGGTGTGGGGCAGCACAGGGATGTGGGGCACACAGGAGACGTGGGGACCTGGGATGTGTGGGGCAGCACTGGGACCTGGGCTGCATTGGTTGCCACGTGGGGTGGCACAGAGGAATGGGGCACACAGGAGGAGACGTGGGGACCTGGGACGTGTGGGGCAGCGCGTGGGAATGGGACGTATGGGGACCTGGGACCCACGGATATGGGGCACGTGGGGTGGCACTGGGATGTGGGGCACACAGGGATGTGGGGCACACAGGAGGAGACGTGGGGACCTGGGACGTGTGGGGCGGCGTGTGGGGCAGCACTGGGACCTGGGCGGCCCCGGTTGCCCCGTGGGGCGGCACGCGGGCACAGCGACCCACACGCTGTCGCCCCGCTGTCCCCAGGCCGTGGGCATCTCGGTGGAGTTCGTGTCCCACCTGACGGTCGCCTTCGCGCAGAGCCGCCGTCCCAGCCGCGTGGAGCGCGCGGCCGAGGCCACCATCAACATGGGCAGCAAGGTGGGGGGCGGCCGTGCGGCGCGGCGGCTCCCGTGGGGCGCGGGGACGCGTGGGGTCGCCGGCAGCCGGAGCCGCAGCCTCACCCGCGCGCCCCCGCCGCAGGTGGTGGCCGGGGTGGCCATGACCAACCTGCCGGGCATCGTGGTTCTGGCCTTCGCCAAAGCGCAGCTCATCCAGATCTTCTTCTTCCGCCTCAACTTCATCATCACCCTGGTGGGCCTCGCCCACGGCCTCGCCTTCCTGCCCGTGCTGCTCAGCTACATCGGTTCGGCCCGAAGCCCCACCCGTCCCCCGTGCCGACGGCTGGGGGTGACGCCGCACCGCTGTCACCGCAGGTCCCGCACCGCTGGGCGCCGAGGGCGACAAAGCTGACGTGGAAGGCAGCACATTCGGCACGGGGGGCGGCAGATTCGGCACGGAAGGCAACAAATTCGGCACGGAGGGCGGCAGATTCGGCACGGAAGGTAACAAATTCGGCACGGAGGGCGGCACATTCGGCACGGAGGGCAGCAGATTCGGCACGGAGGGCGGCACATTCGGCACGGAGGGCGGCACATTCGGCACGGAGGGCACCGAGGCCGGCACGGCGCGGGGCGCAGCGATGGCCAACCCCGGCTTTGAGGACGCGGCGCAGTGCTGACGCCGCCGCTGCCCCCGCGGCCCTTTTCTGTGCCGCCGTATTTAAAGTGGTTTTCTCAGAGATGCCGGGTTTTGTGGTTTGCGGTGGGTTTGAAGGGGTTTGGAGCGGGGGGATGAGGATGGGGGGGTGGAGGGGGGGCACACGCGGCTGGGCACCGTGGGGACAGGGATGACAGGCAGCTGGGGACACCGTGCTGGGATGGACAGCTTGGGGACAGGGACATGGGGGGCGCACGGACACCTTGGGGACAGGAGCATCTGGGACACATGGATGGACATCGTGGGACGGGGACACAGGGACACCTGGGGGACAGGATGACATGGGACACGTGGGCATCGTGGGGACAGGGACATGTGGGACACACGGACAGACATGTTGGGATGGGGACACGTGGGACACATGGATGGACATCCTGGGGACAGGGACACACGGACACCTTGGGGACAAAACCACGCAGGACCCATAGAGGGACATCTTGGGGACAGGGACACGTGGGGCACATGGAACAACCTGGGGACAGGGTGAGATGGGACACATGGACACCTTGGGGACAGGACTGCATTGACACGTGGATGTCTTGGGGACAGGGACACACATGGACACTGTGGGGACAGGACCGTGGGGGACACACAGACACCTTGGGGACAAAGCTGTGGGGCACAGAGACACCTTGGGGACAGGAGCACGTGGGACACGTGGATGGACATCTTGGGGACAGGGACACGTGGGGCATGTGGGCAACTTGGGGACAAAGCTGTGCAGGACACACGGACGGACATGTTGGGATGGGGACACGTGGGGCACATGATGGACGTCCTGGGGACAGGGACACACGGACACCTTGGGGACAAAACTGCGTGGGACCCATAGAGGGACATCATGGGGACAGGGCCATGTGGGGCATGTGGGCAACTTGGGGACAGGGTGAGATGGGACACATGGACACCGTGGGGACAAAACCATGTGGGGCACAAGAGGGACATCCTGGGACAGGGACACGCAAACACCCTGGGGACAAAACCGTGTGAGACCCATAGAGGGACATCGTGGGGACATGGCCATGGGGACACGCAGATGGCATCCTGGGGACGGGGACATGTGGGGCACACGGACACCTTGGGGACAGGACTGCATCAACATGTGGATGGACGTCTTGGGGACAGGGACACACATGGACACTGTGGGGACAGGACCGTGGGGGACACACGGACACCTTGGGGACAAAGCTGTGGGACACGTGGATGGAAGTCTTGGGGACAGGGACACACGGACACCTTGGGGACAGGAGCATCTGGGACACATGGATGGACATCGTGGGACGGGGACACCTTGGGGACACCTGGGGGACAGGATGACATGGGACACGTGGGCATCGTGGGGACAGGGACATGTGGGACACACGGACAGACATGTTGGGATGGGGACACGTGGGACACATGGATGGACATCCTGGGGACAGGGACACACGGACACCTTGGGGACAAAACCACGCAGGACCCATAGAGGGACATCTTGGGGACAGGGACACGTGGGGCACATGGAACAACCTGGGGACAGGGTGAGATGGGACACATGGACACCTTGGGGACAGGACTGCATTGACACGTGGATGTCTTGGGGACAGGGACACACATGGACACTGTGGGGACAGGACTGTGGGGGACACACAGACACCTTGGGGACAAAGCTGTGGGGCACAGAGACACCTTGGGGACAGGAGCACGTGGGATACGTGGATGGACATCTTGGGGACAGGGACACGTGGGGCATGTGGGCAACTTGGGGACAAAGCTGTGCAGGACACACGGATGGACATGTTGGGATGGGGACACGTGGGGCACATGATGGACGTCCTGGGGACAGGGACACACGGACACCTTGGGGACAAAACCACGCAGGACCCATAGAGGGACATCGTGGGGACAAAGCTGTGGGGCACACGGACACCTTGGGGACAGGAGCACGTGGGACACGTGGATGGACATCTTGGGGACAGGGACACGTGGGGCATGTGGGCAACTTGGGGACAAAGCTGTGGGACACACGGACATCTTGGGGACAGGACTGTGTTGACACATGGATGTCTTGGGGACAGGGACACACATGGACACTGTGTGGGACCCACAGACACCTTGGGAACAAAGCTGTGGGGCACACGGACGGGCACCTTGGGATGGGGCCACGTGGGGCATGAGGATGGGCACCTTGGGGGCAGGGACACACGGACATCTTGGGGACAAGGCAAAGCGGGACCCATAGGGGGACATGGTGGGGACAGGGACACGGCGCATCCAACGCCAAGGGCCGCTCAGCTGCGGGGGGGACGGGATCCCAGGAGATCCCATGGGGCGCCTGGGGACCCCAAAGCACTGAGACCCCAAAGGGCAGAGAGGGGGACGGGTCCTGTGGGGTGGAGAGCCCACGGGGCAACGGGGTGAGACCCCATGGGAGCAGGACCCCAAAGGACATGTGGGGACGGTGGGGTGGGACCCCATGGGATGAAGACCCCGCAGGGCACAACGGGGACAGACCCCATAGGATCAAGACCCCAAGGGGCATATGGGAACGGTGGGGTGGGTCCCTATGGGATCAGGACCCCAACCGACTCCATGGGGTCAGTGCATATGGGATGAAGAACCCATATAGGGCGGCATATGGGAACGGTGGGGATGGGACCCCATGGGATGAAGACCCCACAGGACATATGGGAACGGTGGGGGTGGGTCTTATGGGATCAGGACCCCACAGGGCACAACGGGGACAGACCCCATAGGATCAAGACCCCAAAGGACATATGGGAACGGTGGGGATGGGTCCCTATGGGATGAAGACCCCAACCGACTCAATGGGGTCAGGTGCATATGGGCTGAAGAACCCATATAGGGGGCACAGGGCATATGGGAACGGTGGGGATGGGACCCCATGGGATCAGGACCCCAAAGGACATATGGGAATGGTGGGGATGGGATACCATGGGATGAAGACCCCAAAGGACATATGGGAATGGTGGGGGGGGTCCCTATGGGATCAGGACCCCACAGGACATATGGGGACGGTGGGGTGGGTCCCTATGTGATGAAGACCCCAACCAACTCAATGGGGTCAGGTCCATATGGGATGAAGAACCCATATAGGGCGGCATATGGGAACGGTGGGGATGGGACCCCATGGGATGAAGACCCCACAGGACATATGGGAACAGTGGGGATGGGTCCATATGGGATTGAGACCCCAACTGACTCCATGGGGTCAGGTGCACATGGGCTGAAGAACCCATATGGGGTGGCCTATGGGAACAGGGGGGGTGGGATCCCATGGGATGAAGACCCCAGAGGACATATGGGAACGGTGGGGGTGGGTCTTATGGGATCAGGACCCCACAGGGCACAACAGGGACAGACCCCATAGGATCAAGACCCCAAAGGACATATGGGAACGGTGGAGGTGGGTCCCTATGGGATCAGGACCCCAAAGAGCAAATGGGAACAGACCCCATAGGATCAAGACCCCACAGGACACATGGGGACAGTGGGGATGGGTCCCCATGGGATCAGGACCCCAAAGGACACATGGGGACGGTGGGGATGGGTCCCTATGTGATGAAGACCCCAACCAACTCCATGGGGTCAGGTGCATATGGGATGAAGAACCCATATAGGGCGGCATATGGGAACGGTGGGGATGGGACCCCATGGGATGAAGACCCCACAGGACATATGGGAATGGTGGGGATGGGTCCCTATGGGATCAGACCCCAACTGACTCCATGGGGTCAGGTGCATATGGGATGAAGAACCCATATAGGGGGACATAGGGCATATGGGAACAGGGGGGATGGGATCCTATGGGATGAAGACCCCAGAGGACATATGGGAACGGTGGGGGTGGGTCCCTATGGGATCAGGACCCCAAAGGACACATGGGGACGGTGGGGTGGGTCCCTATGGGATGGAGACCCCAACCGACTCCATGGGGTCGGGTCCATATGGGCTGAAGACCCCATATTGGGGGCACAGGGCACACGGGAACGGTGGGGACGGGATCCCATGGGCTGAAGACCCCGCGGGGCACAACGGGCTCAGAGCCCCTGCAGGGCACACGGCGCACGGGCAGCCGGGCTGCAGCGCCCACCCACAGCCCCCATGGCCGCGGGGCGGGCCGGGAGCCCCTGCAGCCCTGCATCCCGCACCCTGCAGCCCGGACCCCGCACCCACCCCGCATGCCGCAGCCCCGCATCCCACAGCCCTGCACCCACCCCGCACCCCGGACCCCGCAGCCCCACATCCTGCAGCCCCGTTCCCTGCATCCTGCACTCCGCACCCTGCAGCCCCGCACCCTGCATCCCGAATCCCACACCCTGCACCCCGCATCCCACACCCTGCACCCCGCAGCCCCGCACCCTGCACCCACCCCGCACCCCGCACCCCGGACCCTGCAATCCCGCACCCTGCACCCCGGACTCCGCAGCCCTGCACCCTGCGCCCCGCACCCACCCCGCACCCCGGACCCCGCATCCTGCATCCCGCAGCCCCGCATCCTGCAGCCCGGACCCTGCACCCTGCACCCCACAGCCCAGCAGCCCCACACCCTGCACCCCGGACTCCGCAGCCCCGCACCCTGCACCCACCCCGCACCCCGCAGCCCTGCGCCCCGCACCCTGCATCCCGAACCCTGCACCCACCCCGCACCCCGCACCCTGCAGCCCGCATCCTGCAGCCCCGCACCCACCCCGCAGCCCCGCATCCCGCAGCCCCGCACCCTGCATCCCGAACCCTGCACCCACCCAGCACCCCGGACCCTGCAGCCCGCATCCTGCAACCCCGCACCCACCCCGCAGCCCCACATCCCGCAGCCCCGCACCCTGCATCCCACACCCCCGCACCCTGCACTCCGCACCCCGCACCCCCGACCCCGCAGCCCCGCACCCTGGATCCCGCAGCTCGCATCCCTGCACCCCGCAGCCCCACACCCTGCACTCCGCACCCCGCACCCCGTAGCCCCGCACTCTACACCCCGCCCCCCCCCAATCACGGAGCGGAGGCGGCGGCAGTGCGGGGCGCTTTATGCTACAGGAACTTGTAGCAGGGCGCGGCGGGCACGGTCTGCACGTGGATGCGCACGGGGCACTTGTAGAAATGCGCCAGCAGCGCCTCGGCGTAACCCAGCAGGAAGCAGAGCTTGGCGGGCGGCAGGCGGCGCAGCAGCAGCGGGCAGAGCAGCAGCGCGTTGGCGCGGCGCTTCACCACCACCTCGTCGGCCAGGCAGCCGGGAAACGTCCCGCGCAGGAAGCGCCGCACGAAGGCGTCCTCCACCGCCCGCTCCGCCGCGCCCGCCTCCCCGGCCAGGTTCCCTGCGGGGCGGACGGCGGTCGGGAAGGGCCGGGGCCGCTCGGCCGCCCCCCCTCCCCGAGCCCCGGGGCCCCGCGTACCGGTGTGCAGCGACAGCCAGCCCTTGCGGTGCGCGATGTAATGCGGCGGGTGGGCGCGCTCGTACGTGACGCCTTTGTCGCCTTTCCCCACGCGGACCCGAGCCGCCCGCGTCTGCAGGGGGGAAGCGAGGGGTCGGGGAGGGGGGGGACCCCCGTTGGAAGGGGCTTAAGGGGGCGGGGGGGAGGGGGGGGGTCGGGGCTCACCTTGAGGACGGGCGGCGTGGAGTGGAGGCCGCGGGCGGCGGGGAGCGCCGGGATGCGGCCGCGGGGCAGCGCCTGGGGGGGGAGGCAGCGCTGTGCCCTTCGTGTCCCCTGGGCCGCCGGCCGCAAGGAGGCGCTCGTGGTGCCCGCAGCCCAGGCTCCGCTCCGTCCATCGCATCACCTCCCAGTGCCACCACCCAGCGTCCCCAAAGGGTCCCCACACCCCATGTCCCAGTGCCACCAACTGTGCCCCACAAGTGTCCCCGTGCCCCACATCCCACTGCCACCACCATCGCTGTCCCCATGGTGTCCCCACATCCTACAGCCCCCAACCACGGTGTGTCCCCACACCCCACATCCCAGTGCCACCACCCAGCGTCCCCAAAGGGTCCCCACACCCCAAGTCCTCTGACCCCATACACACTGTCCCCACACCCCACGTCCCAGTGCCACCATCGTCCACGTCCCCACAAGTGTCCCCACACCCCACATCCCATTGCCACCACTTCTAGATCCCAACCTATGGTGTCCCCATACCCCACGTCCCAGTGCCACCATCATCCATGTCCCCAAAGGGTCCCCACACCCCACATCCTCCAACCTCACCCGCAGTGTCCCCACACCCCCTGTCCCACTGCCACCACTCCTAGATCCCAACCTATGGTGTCCCCACACTCCGTGCCCTCTGACCCCATACACACTGTCCCCACACCCCACCTCCCAGTGCCACCATCATCCACGTCCCCAAAGGGTCCCCACACCCCATGTCCCAGTGCCACCAACTGTGCCCCACAACTGTCCCCGTGCCCCACATCCCACTGCCACCACCATCGCTGTCCCCATGGTGTCCCCACATCCCACAGCCCCCAACCACGGTGTGTCCCCACACCCCACATCCCAGTGCCACCACCCACAATGTCCCCAAAGTGTCCCCACACCTCATGTCCTCTGACCCCACCCGCAGTGTCCCCACGCCCCACGCCCCAGTGTCACCAACAGTGCCCCACAAGTGTCCCCATAACCCACTTCCAGTGTCCCCTCCATCAGTGTCCCCAAAGTGTCCCCACACCCCACATCCCACTGCCACCATCAGCCGTGTCCCCACAATGTCCCCACATCCCACTGCCCCCACTGTGTCCCCACACCCCACGTCCCACTGCCACCACCCCGTGTCCCCAAAGTGTCCCCACACCCCACGGCCTCTGATTCCATCCACGCTGTCCCCGCACCCCACGTCCCAGTGCCCCCATCCAGTGTCCCCTCAAGGTCCCCACACCCCAGTGCCACCACCCTCGCTGTCCCCTCCCTGTCCCCACACCCCCCGCTCTCCGTCCCCCGCTGTCCCCACCCCGAGAGCCCGCAAGGCCGTGGGCGCCGCCATCTTGACTCGGGGGGCGGGATTTCCGGCGGAAGCGGAAGCGCCCCCTTGCGGCTGGGAGGAGCGAACGCTCCGTGTAGGGCGCCCCCATGTGGGGAGTCCGCATATAGGATCCGCGCGGACGGCCCTATTGGGGGTGAGCCCATGTGAGGTCCCCGTGCGATGTCCCTGTAGGGGCTGTCCGCATGTGGGGAGCCCCCGTGTGATGCCCCCATGTGAACGGCCCTATAGGGGCTGTCCCCATGTGACGTCCCCATGTCCCCATACCCCATATTCCACATCCCACATCCCATATCCCACACCCAATACCCCACACCCCACACCTCATACCCCATACCCTATACCCCCATACCCTATACCCCTTATCCCATATCCCACACCCCATATCCCATAACCCATACCCCACACCCCATACCCCTTACCCCATATCCCATATCCCATACCCTATTCCCCATACCCCATACCCTTCACCCCATACCCCATACCCCACACCCCATATCTCATACTCCATACCCCACAATCCATATCCCATTCCCCATATTCCATACCCCACATCCCATACCCCACACCCCACACCCCGCACCCCATTCCCCATACCCCATACCCATATCCCATACTCTTCACCCTATACCCCACACCCCACACCCCATACCCCACACCTCATACCCTATACCCCATATCCCATATCCCATATCCCATACCCCACACCCCATATCCCATACTCCATACTCCATACCCCATACCCCACACCCCACACCCCACACCCAATACCCCACACCCCATACCCCATACCCCACATCCCATACCCAATACTCCACACCCCATACTCCATACCCCACATCCCATACCCCATACCCCACACCCCATATCCCACACCCCATACCCAATACTCCACACCCCATACTCCACACCCCACATCCCATACCCCATACCCCACACCCCATATCCCACACCCCATACCCCACATCCCATACCCAATACTCCACACCCCATACTCCACACCCCACACCCCATACCCCATATCCCACACCCCATACCCCATATCCCACACCCCACACCCCACACCCCACACCCCATTCCCGATACCCCACACCCCATACCCCATTCCCGATACCCCACACCTCATACCCCATTCCCCACACCCCATACCCCTTACCCGACACCCCCACACCCCCATATCCCACACCCCACACCCCATGTCCCCCCACGTTCCCATGTCCCTGTACCCCACACCCCATACCCCCCCCCCCTTTGTCCCCACATCCCCCCCTCCCCCCCCCACCCCGCTCCCCTTCCCAGCAGCGCTTTGAAGCTCCGGCCCCGGTCCTTCACTGGAGAGCACTTGTGGGGTGAAGGGTCCTCCAGTGGGGTGGGACGGGGGGTGGGGGGTGAGATACGGGATATGGGGTGTGGGATGTGGGGGATGGGATGTGGGGGGTGGGACACAGGGATGTGAGATATGGGATTTGGGGTATGGGATGGATTGGGGGTATGGAGTCATGGGGACTTGGGATATGGGGTGTGGGGTGTGAGATATGGGATATGGAGTGTGAGATATGGGATATGGGGTGTGAGATATGGGATATGGGGTGTGGGATATGGGATATGGGGTGTGAGATATGGGATATAGGATGTGGGATATGGGATATGGGGTGTGGGATATGGGATATGGGGTGTGGGATATGGGATATGGGGTGTGGGATATGGGATGTGGGATATGGGGTGTGGGATATGGGATATAGGATGTGGGATATGGGATATGGGGTGTGAGATATGGGATATGGGGTGCGGGATGTGGGATATGGGGTGTGAGATATGGGATATGGGGTGTGGGATATGGGATATGGGGTGTGGGATATGGGATGTGGGATATGGGGTGTGGGATATGGGATATGGGGTGTGGGATATGGGATGTGGGATATGGGGTGTGGGATATGGGATATGGGGTGTGGGATATGGGATATAGGATGTGGGATATGGGATATGGGGTGTGAGATATGGGATATAGGATGTGGGATATGGGATATGGGGTGTGGGATATGGGATATGGGGTGTGGGATATGGGATGTGGGATATGGGGTGTGGGATATGGGATATGGGGTGTGGGATATGGGATATAGGATGTGGGATATGGGGTGTGAGATATGGGATATGGGGTGCGGGATGTGGGATATGGGGTGTGAGATATGGGATATGGGGTGTGGGATATGGGATGTGGGATATGGGGTGTGGGATATGGGATATGGGGTGCGGGATGTGGGGGACAGGGGGCTTGGGGACATGGGGACGTGAAGCTGGGGGCTGTGGGGGTGCGGGGATGTGGGGAGAGAGGAGACATGGAGATGGGGGGGAGGAGACGTGGCCACGTGGGGATGGGGGGATGTGGGGTTATGGGATGTGGGGTTGTGGGGTTATCAGGATATGGGGTTCTGGGGTTGTGGGGTTACAGGGTTCTGGGGTTGTGGGGTTATGGGGTTATGGGGATGTGGGGTATGGGGTTGTGGAGTTATGGGGATGTGGGGTATGGGGTTGTGGGGATGAGGGCATATGGGGATGTGTGGCTGTGGGGTTGTGGGGTTGTATGGTTATGGGGTATGGGGTCATGGGGCTAAAGGATTATGGGGTTGTGGGGTTGTGGGGATGTGGGGTATGGGGTTATGGGGTTATGGGGTTATAGGGTTATGGGGATGTGGGGATGTGGGGTTGTGAGGTTCTGGGGTTATCAGGATGTGGGGTTATGGGGCTAAGGGGTTCTGCGGTTACAGGGTTGTGGGGTTGTGGGGTTACGGGGATGGGGGCACATGGGGATGTGGGGTTGTGGGGATGAGCGGCTGTGGGGTTATGGGGTATGGGGTCATGGGGCTAAAGGGTTGTGGGGTTGGATGTGGGGATGTGGGGTTATGGGGTTATGGGGTTATGGGGATGTGGGGTTGTGAGGTTCTGGGTTATGGGGATGGGGGGTCATGGGGCTAAGGGGTTGTGGGGTTGTGGGGTTCTGGGGTCACAGGGTTCTTGGTTCTGGGGTCACAGGGTTGTGGGGTTATGGAATATGGGGTTATGGGGCTAAAGGGTTCTGTGGTTCTGTGGTGTGGGGTTCCGTGGTTCCGTGGTTCGGGGTGCTGCCCCCAATGCTGCGGGCTCCCTGCAGCCCAACGCGGTCCCGGCACCACGGCCCCCCCCCCGCCGTCCCGCCCCCCATCGGGGCCGCGCGTTCCCCTGCGCGGGCACGGCGCCAACCCCCCCCCCCCCCCCCCCCCCCCAGCGGGGCTTTAAGCGCTCCGGGCCGCGGCCCCGCGCAGCCGCCATGGCCGCCACCGCGCTGCGGGCGCTGCTGCTCGTCGTGCCGCTCTGCGCCTCCGCAGGTAGGGCCGCAATGGGCGCCGCCCCCCCCCAAAATCTGGGGACCCCCAAACCTGGGGACCCCCGCCCGACACCTGGGTGCGCCCCAAAACCTGGGTGTCCCCCCCCAAATCTGGGTTCCCCCACGCCGTAATTGGGCGCACCCCAAAACCTGGGTTCCCCCCAACTCTGAGTGCCCGCACCCCAAATCTGGGTGCCCCCACCCTACACCTGGGCGCACCCCAAAACCTGCCCTCCTTCCCCCCCCAGATCTGAATACCCCCCCCCCCAAATCTGGGTGCCCCCGCCCCATACTTGGGCGCACCCCAAAACCTGAATTCCCCCCCATCTTTGAATACCCCCAAATCTGGGTCGCCCCCAAACCTGGGGACCCCCACCCTACACCTGGGCGCACCCCAAAACCTGGACCCGCCCCCCCAAATCTGGGGACCCCCACCCCATACTCGTGCGCACCCCAAAACCTGAGTCCTCCCCCCCCCAACTCTGAGTGCCCCCACCCCAAATCTGGGTCCCCCAAACCTGGGTGCCCCCCACCCCACATCTGTGAGCTCCCCAAAACCCGTTTCCCCCCCCCAAACCTGGGTACCCTCACCCCATATTTGGGCGCACCCCAAAACCTGGGTCCCCCCCAACTCTGAGTGCCCCCACCCCAAATCTGGGTTCCCCCAAACCTGGGGACCCCCTCCCCATAGCCGTGTGCTCCCCAAAACCTGGGTGTCCCTCCCCAAATCTGGGTGCCCCCACCCCATATTTGGGCGCACCCCAAAAGCTGCATGCCCCCCCTCAACTCTGAGTGCCCCCACCCCAAATCTGGATCCCCCCCAAATCTGGGTGCCCCCACCCCATATCCGTGTGCACCCCAAAACCTGAATCCCCCCCCAACTCTGATATCCCCCCCCCCCCCCAAATCTGAGTACTTCCACCCCAAATCCAGTCCCCCCCATTTCTGGGTGCCCCCACCTCCAATCTGGGTGCCATCCCCCCCCCCCCCCAAACCTGGGTTCCCCCACCCTACACCTGGGTGCACCCCAAAACCTGTGTCCCCCCCCCAAATCTGGATGCCCCCACCTCATACTTGGGTGCACCCCAAAACCTGGGTCCCCCCCATTTCTGGGTGCCCTCACTTCCAATCTTCCCCCCACCCCCCCCCAAACCTGGGTGCCCTCACCCTACACCTGGGTGCACCCCAAAACCCCTTTCCCCCCCCCCAAATCTGGATGCCCCCACCTCATACTTGGGTGCCCCCCAAATCCAGTCCCCCCCCACTTCCAATCTGGGTCCCCCCCCATCTCTGGGTCCCCCCACCCTACACCTGGGCTCACCCCCAAACCTGGCTCCCCCCCACCCCAAATCCAGGCCCCCCCCCCCCCCCCAGCCTCGTGTGACCCAAACCACTGCACCCCCCCCCCCCCACCCCAATTTGGGGACATCCCTGCGTTGGCATTGGGGCGGTTGGGGGGTGGGGGGACACCTCACAGCAGGGCCCCCACCCACAGTTGTGGCGGTGGGGGGGCAGTGGGGTGACGGCGTCCCGCTGCCGCCTGTAGGGCTGGGGGGGCCGGGCTGCCAGGGGGGACCCCAAAGCTCACAGGTGGGTGCAACCCCCCCCCCCCCCAAAACCTCCTCACGTCCCCAACCCCCCGTCCCCACTCCTGAACCCTGGGCTCCGTCCCGTTTGTCCCCACATGTCCCCGCGTCCCCATGGCCCCATGTCTTGGTGTCCCCATGTCCCAACGTCCCCAGTGTCCCCACGTCCCCAGACACCACACCCCCATGTCTCCATGTCTCGGTGTCCCCATGTCCCAATGACCCCTATGTCCCCATATCCCCACGTCCCCAGGTCCCCACGTCCCCACATCCCCATAACTCCACACCTCCATGTCCCCTTATCCCCATATCCCCATGTCCCCATGTCCCCATAACTTCACACCTCCATGTCCCCATGTCCCCATGTCCCTGTATCCCCGTATCCCCACATCCCCATGTCCCCATGTCCCCACATCCCCATGTCCCCATAACTCCACACCCTCATGTCCCCTTATCCCAATGTCCCCACGTCCCCATGGCCCCATAACTCCACACCCCCATGTCCCCACATCCCCACATCCCAATGTCCCCACATCCCCACATCCCCATGTCCCCATAGCTCCACAGCCCCATGTCCCCTTATCTCCATGTCCCCATATCCCCAATGTCCCCATATCCCCATGGCCCCATAACTCCACACCCCCATGTCCCCATATCCCCACATCCCAATGTCCCCACATCCCCACATCCCCATATCCACATGTCCCCATGTCCCCGTATCCCCACATCCCCATGTCCCTGTATCCCCACATCCCAGTGTCCCCACATCCCCATGTCCCCGTGTCCCCATAACTCCACATCCCCATGTCCCCATATCCGCACGTCCCCGTATCCCCATGTCCCCATGTCCCCACGTCCCCATAGCTCCACAGCCCCACATCCCCACGTCCCCATGCTGCCATATCCCCATGTCCCCATGTCCCCATGTCCCCACGTCCCCATGCTGCCATATCCCCATATCCCCATGTCCCCATGTCCCCATGTCCCCATGTCCCCCCGTCCCCATGCTGCCATATCCCCATATCCCCATATCCCCATGTCCCCATGTCCCCATATCCCCATATCCCCATATCCCCATGTCCCCATATCCCCATATCCCCATGTCCCCATGTCCCCATGTCCCCATATCCCCATATCCCCATGTCCCCATATCCCCATATCCTCATGTCCCCATATCCCCATATCCCCATGTCCCCATGTCCCCATATCCCCATGTCCCCATATCCCCATGTCCCCATGTCCCCATGTCCCCATGTCCCCATGTCCCCATGCCCCCTTTTCCCCACGTCCCCATGACTCCATTCCCCCCCCCCCATTTTGGTGTCCCCACGATGTCCCCCCCCCCCCCGCCGTCCCCCCAGGCGGACATTTGCTCCGACTGCCGGCGCCTGGTGACGCTTCTGATCCGCGTGGCCAACGCATCAACAGCCGAGGTGCTGGGGGGGGGGGGGACACGGTGTGACCCGAAGGGACCCGGCGGCGTCCCCAGGGGTGACATCGGTGCCGGGGGGGGGCAGGCGGCCCTGGAGGGGGTCCTGCACAGGGAGTGCGCGGCGCTGCCGCTGCCCAGCATGGTGACACCGTGCCGCAGGATGGTGAGCCGCTACGGAGAGCTGCTGGGGACACGGCTGGTGAGCGGGGAGGGGACAGCGGCGGGGGGGGGACACTGGGGGGGAAGGGGACACGGTGACGTATGGGGACACGGAGCTGTATGGGGACACAGAGCTGTATGGGGACATCTGGGGAGCGGGGATATCGGGGTGGTGGGGGCGGCTGGGGGAGGTGGGGACACGGTGACGTATGGGGACATGGAGCTGTATGGGGATGGCTGGGGAATGGGGACACTTTGAGGAGATGGGGACACGGTGACATATGGGGACACTTTGGGGTGCTGGGGAAATGGGGACATGGTGCTGTATGGGGACGTCTGGGAATGGGGACATCGGGGTGGTGGGGACATGTGGGGGAAATGGGGACACGGTCCCGTATGGGGACAGCTGGGGAGTGGGGACATTGGGGTGGTGGGGGCGGCTGGGGGAATTGGGGACACGAGCTGTATGGGGACGGCTGGGGAATGGGGACGTTGGGGTGGTGGGGACACTTTGGGGAGATGGGGACACGGTGACATATGGGGACACCTGGAGAAAGGGGACATCGAGATGCTGGGGACATGTGGGGGAAATGGGGACACGGTCCCGTATGGGGACATGGTGCCATATGGGGACACCTGGGGAATGGGGACATCTGAGCAGTGGGGACAGCTGGGGGACATGGGGACAATGTGCCACCTGGGGACACTTTGGGGTGCAGGGGAAATGGGGACACGGAGCTGTATGGGGATGTATGGGGATGTATGGGGACATCTGGGTGGTGGGGACAGCTGGGGGAAATGGGGACATGGTGCCATATGGGGACACCTGGAGAAAGGGGACATCGAGATGCTGGGGACAGCTGGGGGAATGGGGACAATGTGGCACTTGGGGACACTTTGGGGTGCTGGGGGAAATGGGGACACAGTGCTGTATGGGGACATGGTGCCATATGGGGACATCTGGGTGGTGGGGACAGCTGGGGGAAATGGGGACAATGGTGCCATATGGGGACACAGTGCTGTATGGGGACATGGTGCCATATGGGGACACCTGGAGAAAGGGGACATCGGGATGGTGAGGACAGCTGGGGGAAATGGGGACAATGTGCCACTTGGGGACACTTTGGGGTGCAGGGGAAATGGAGACGTGGTGCCATATGGGGACACAGGGCTCTATGGGGACATGGTGCCATATGGGGCCATCTGGAGAATGGGGACATCGAGATGGTGGGGACAGCTGGGGAAATGGGGACATGTTGGGATGCTGGGGGAAATGGGGACACGGTGACATATGGGGACATGGAGCTGTATGGGGACGGCTGGGGAATGGGGACATCGGGGTGGTGGGGACAGTTTGGGGAGATGGGGACATGGTGCCATATGGGGCCATCTGGAGAATGGGGACATCGGGGTGGTGGGGACAGCTGGGGGAATGGGGACAATGTGGCACTTGGGGACATTTTGGGGTGCTGGGGGAAATGGGGACACAGTGCTGTATGGGGATATGGTGCCATATGGGGACACCTGGAGAAAGGGGACATTGGGATGGTGAGGACAGCTGGGGGAAATGGGGACAATGTGCCACTTGGGGACACTTTGGGGTGCAGGGGAAATGGGGACACAGTGCTGTATGGGGACATCGGGGTGGTGGGGAGAGCTGGGGGAAATGGGGACACGGTCCCGTATGGGGACATAGTGCCATATGGGGACACCTGGGGAATGGGGACATCTGAGCAGTGGGGACACCTGGGGGACATGGGGACAATGTGCCACCTGGGGACACTTTGGGGTGCAGGGGAAATGGGGACACGGCGCTGTATGGGGACAGCTGGGTGGTGGGAACAGCTGGGGGAAATGGGGACATGGTGCCATATGGGGACACCTGGAGAAAGGGGACATCGGGATGGTGAGGACAGCTGGGGGAATGGGGACAATGTGGCACTTGGGGACATTTTGGGGTGCTGGGGGAAAGGGGGACATGGTGCCATATGGGGACTCGGGGCTGTATGGGGACATGGTGCCATATGGGGACATGGTGCCATATGGGGACACGGGGCTGTATGGGGACATGGTGCCATATGGGGACATGGTGCCATATGGGGACATGGTGCCATATGGGGACACAGAGCTGTATGGGGACATGGTGCCATATGGGGACATGGTGCCATATGGGGACACGGGGCTGTATGGGGACACAGAGCTGTATGGGGACACAGAGCTGTATGGGGACATGGTGCCATATGGGGACACGGGGCTGTATGGGGACATGGTGCCATATGGGGACACAGAGCTGTATGGGGACATGGTGCCATATGGGGACACAGAGCTGTATGGGGACATGGTGCCATATGGGGACACAGAGCTGTATGGGGACATGGTGCCATATGGGGACACGGGGCTGTATGGGGACATGGTGCCATATGGGGACATGGTGCCATATGGGGACATGGGGCTGTATGGGGACATGGTGCCATATGGGGACATGGTGCCATATGGGGACGTTGGGGTGGTGGGGGCAGCTGGGGCAGATGGGACACGTGGTGGTGGTGAGGAAAATGGGGACAACGTCCCCTGTCCCCCCGCTGTCCCCCCAGACGCCGTCGGCCATCTGCGCCCGCCTGGCGCTGTGCCCCACGCAGCCCTGGGGGGTCCCGGCTGCGGCCCCCCGCCTCGGCGCCCTGCTGAAGGTAATGGGGGCGGGGGGGGCCTGGGGCGCTTTGTGGGGTCTCTGTAGGGCCCTATGGGGGCGTCTGTGCCGCGTTCCCCCCTGGGACCCCGATGGGTGTCCGAAAATGGGAACCCAGCCAGCGCCCGAGCACCGAATGTGGCGGCGTCACCAGGGGGTCCAGCGGGAGCCCGAGAGGAACCGCGATAATTCCCCATGGGAACCCCAATAATGATTGCAATGGGTGTCCAAACGGGAACCCCATGGAACCCCATAGGCACCCCAATGATTGCCCTGCGTGTCTGAGTGGGAACCTCATAGGAACCCAATGGGATCCCAATAATTCCTGTGGGTGTCTGAATGGGATCCCGATAGGAACCCCAATAATTCCTGTGGGAGTCTCAATGGGAACCCAATGGGATCCCAATGGGAACCCCAATAATTCCCCTGTGTGTCTGAATGGGAAGCCCATAGGCAACCCATAGGAACCCCAATAATTCCTGTGGGATTCCCATGGGAACCCAATGAGAACCCCAATAATTCCCCTGCGTGTCTGAATGGGAGCCTCCATGGGATCCCAATGGGAACCCCTGTAATTCCTGTGGGTGTCCAAATGGGAACCCAATGGGAACCCCAATGATTCCTGTGGGTGATTGAGTGGGAACCCAATAGGAACCCCATAGGAACCCCAATAATACCCGTGGGTGTCTGAATGGGATCCCAATGGGAACCCCAGTAATTCCTGGGGTGTCCAAATGGGAACCCAATGGGAACCCCAATAATTCCTGTGGGAGTCTCAATGGGAACCCAATGGGATCCCAATGGGAACCCCAATAATTCCCCTGTGTGTCTGAATGGGAATCCCATAGGCACCCCATAGGAACCCCAATAATTCCCATGAGTGTTCGAATGGGAACCCAATAGAAACCCAATGGGAACCCCAGTAATTCCTGTGGGTGTCTGAATGGGATTCTCCATGGGAACCCCAATGGGAACCCCAATAATTCTAGTAGGTGTCTGAGTGGGAACCCAATGGGAACCCCATAGGAACCCCAATAATTCCTGTGGGTGTCCAAATGGGATCCCAATGGGAACCCCAATAATTCCCCTGCGTGTACAAATGGGAACCTCATAGGAACCCAATAGGAACCCCAATAATTCCTGTGGCTGACCGAATGGAATCCCAATAGGAACCCCAATAGGAACCCCAATAATTCCAGTAGGTGTCTGAGTGGGAACCCAATGGGAACCCAATATGAACCCCAATAATTCCTGTGGGTGTCTGAATGGGATCCCAATAGGATAATTGTTCCCAATAGGATAATTATTCCCAATAAGAACCCAATGGGAACCCCAATAATTCCTATGGGTGTCCAAATGGGATCCCAATAGGAACCCAATGGGAACCCCAATAATTCCCCCGTGTGTCTGAATGGGAACCTCATAGGAACCCCATAGGAACCCCAGTAATTCCTGTGGGAGTCTCAATGGGATCCCAATGGGAACCCCAATAATTCCCCTGCGTGTCTGAATGGGAACCTCATAGGAACCCCATAGGCACCCCAATAATTCCCGTGGGTGTCCGAATGGGAACCCAATGGGAACCCCATAGGCACCCCAATACTTCCGCTGGCTGTCTGAATGGGATCCCAATAGGAACCCCAATAATTCCCGTGGGTGTCTGAATGGGAACCTCATAGGAACCCCAATAATTCCTGTGGGTGTCTGAATGCAAACCCCATAGGAACCCAATAGGAATCCCAATAATTCCCCTGCGTGTCTGAATGGGATCCTCATAGGAACCCCATAGGAACCCCAATAATTCCTGTGGGTGTCCCAATGAGATCCCAGTGGGAACCCCAATGATTCCTGTGGGTGATTGAGTGGGAACCCAATAGGAACCCCATAGGAACCCCAATAATGCCCATGGGTGTCTGAATGGGATCCCAATGAGAACCCCAGTAATTCCTGTGGGTGTCTGAATGGGATCCCAATGGGAACCCCTTAGGAACCCCAATAATTCCCCCGTGTGTCTGAATGGGAACCTCATAGGAACCCCATAGGCACCCCAGTAATTCCTGTGGGAGTCTGAATGGGATTCTCCATGGGAACCCCAATAATTCCCCTGCGTGTCTGAATGGGAAGCCCATAGGCACCCCATAGGAACCTCAATAATTCCTGTGGGATTCCCAATGGGAACCCAATGAGAACCCCAATAATTCCCCTGGGTGTCCGAATGGGAACCTCCATGGGATCCCAATGGGAACCCAATAATTCCTGTGGGTGTCCCAATGAGATCCCAGTGGGAACCCCAATAATTCCTGTGGGTGATTGAGTGGGAACCCAATAGGAACCTCATAGGAACCCCAATAATGCCCATGGGTGTCTGAATGGGATCCCAATGGGAACCCCTGTAACTCCTGGGGTGTCCAAATGGGAACCCAATGGGAACCCCAGTGATTCCTGTGGGTGTCTGAATGGGATCCCAATGGGAACCCCTTAAGAACCCCAATAATTTCCCCGTGTGTCTGAATGGGAACCTCATAGGAATCCCATAGGCACCCCAATAATTCCTGTGGGTGTCTGAATGGGATCCCAATGGGAACCCCAATGGGAACCCCAATAATTCCTGTTGGAATCCCATGGGAACCCAATGGGAACCCCAGTAATTCCTGTAGGTGTCTGAATGGGAACCCAATGGGATCCCAATGGGAACCCCAATAATTCCCCTGGGTGTCTGAATGGGATCCCCAGTGCTGACCCCGCTGTTCATCCCACTGAGCAGCACAATGGGAAGCGCAACTGGAGCCCTAATGGGCGTCCTAATGGGAGCCCCAGAGGGGGTCCTAATGGGGGTCCTAATGAGCATCCTAATGGGGTTCCTAATGGGGGTCCTAATGAGCATCCTAATGGGGGTCCTAATGGGGGTCCTAATGAGCATCCTAATGGGGGTCCTAATGGGAGTTCCAATGGGATCCTCCATCAGACCTCAATGGGAAGGCTGACGGGAATCCCACAGTTTCCCAGTGGGTGTCCTAATGGGAACCCCAATGGAAAACTCCAGTGGGAACCCCAGTAAGTGTCCTAATAGGTGCTGCGATGGGAGCCCCAGAGAGGGTCCTAACGAGGGTCCTAACGAGGGTCCTAACGAGGGTCCCAATGAGGGTCCCAATGAGGGTCCCAATGAGGGTCCTAACGAGGGTCCCAATAAGGGTCCCAATGAGGGTCCCAATGAGGGTCCCAATGAGGGTCCTAACGAGGGTCCCAATGAGGGTCCCAATGAGGGTCCCAATGAGGGTCCCAATGGGAGCTCTAGTGGTTCTGGAGTGGTTCTCCATCCATGGGAACGCTGATAGGAACCCCACAGTTTTCCCAGCAGTGTCCCAGGGGAGCCCCAAACCCCCACACGTGGGCCTCCACGACAGCGCAGGGCCAACCCTGCCGTCCCCTTTGTCCCCAAGGACGCGGCGCTGCCGGTGCCGCTGCCGCTGTGCTGGCTGTGCCGGACCTTCCTGTCCCGTGCCGAGGCTGCCGTCCCCAAGGTACGGCGTGCTGCTGGTGCTGCTGGTGCTGCTGGTGCTGCTGGTGCTGCTACTGGTGCTGCTGGTGCTGCTGGTGCTGCTGGTGCCGCTGGTGGTACCGGTGGTGCTGGTGGTCCTGGTGGTACTGGTGGTGCTACTGGTGGTGCTGGTGGTCGTGGCGGTGCTGGTGGTGCTGGTGGTGCTGGTGGTCGTGGCGGTGCTACTGGCGGTGCTGGCGGTGCTGGCGGTGCTGGCGGTGCTGGTGGTGCTACTGGTGGTGCTGGCGGTGCTGGTGGTGCTGGTGGTGCTGGTACTACTGGTGGTACTGGTGGTGCTGGTGGTGCTGGTGGTAGTGGCGGTGCTACTGGTGGTGCTGGTGGTGCTGGTGGTCGTGGCGGTGCTGGTACTACTGGTGGTGCTGGTGGTACTGGTGGTGCTGGTGGTCGTGGCAGTGCTACTGGTGGTGCTGGTGGTGCTGGTGGTGCTGGCGGTGCTGGTGCTACTGGTGCTACTGGTGGTGCCGGTGGTGCTGGTGGTCCTGGTGGTGCAGGTGGTGCTACTGCTGGTGCTGCTGGTGCTGCTGGTGCTGCTGGTGGTGGTTCCATTGCTCGTTCTGTTGCTCGTTCTGGTGCTGGTTCTGGTGCCGGTTGTGGTGCTGGCGGTGCCGGCGGTGCCGGCGGCACGGAGGCGCAGCTGAGGCGCGCGGTGCCCGCAGGAGGCGGTGGCGAAGGCTCTGTCCCAGCTGTGCCGGGCGCTGCCGGCGGTGGCCGCGGCTCCGTGCCAGTGCCTGGCGGAGCGCTACGCCGAGCTGCTGCTGGAGGCGCTGCTGGGCCGCCTGGCGCCGCGCCTGCTGTGCCGCCTGCTGCTGGCCTGCGGGCCCGAGGACGGCGGCGCTGCCGGCGTGGCACCGACGGGGCGACCGGGCGACGAGGAGAGCGGCCTGCGGAGCGCCGGCGGGCGCACGGTGAGAGCTGGGGGACGAAGGGACGCTGGGGGCGCTAAAGGTGTCGCAGCCCCAGAGGGAAAAGTTGGGGACCCTGAAGGTGTCACAGCCTCAGAGGGACGCGTTGGGGACCCAGAGGGACACACTGGGGACCCTAAAGGTGTCACAGCCCCAGAGAGACATGTTGGGAACCCTAAAGGTGTCGTGGACCCATGGGACACATTGGGGTCCCTAAAGGCATCACGGTTCCAAGGGACATCCTGGGGACCTGAAGGGACACACTGGGGACCCTAAAGGTGTCACAGCCCCAGAGGGACGCGCTGGGGACCCTAAAGGTGTTGTGGACCCAAGGCACACATTGGGGACCCAAAGCAACGTGTTGGGGACTCTAAAGGTGTCACAGCCTCAGAGGGACACATTGGGGATTCAAAGGTGTCACAGCCCCAGAGAGACACATTGGGGACCCTAAAGGTGTTGTGGACCCAAGGCACACGTTGGGGACCCAAAGCAACGTGTTGGGGACCCTAAAGGTGTCACAGCCCCAGAGGGACGCGTTGGGAACCCTAAAGGTGTCGTGGACCCATGGGACACATTGGGGTCCCTAAAGGCATCACAGTTCCAAGGGACATCCTGGGGACCTGAAGGGACACATTGGGGACCCTAAAGGCGTCACAGCCCCAAGGGACGCATTGGGGACCCTGAAGGTGTCACAGCCCCCAGGGACATCTTGGGGACTCTAAAGGTGCTGTGGACACACGGGACGTGTTGGGGACCCTAAAGGTGTCGTGGACCCATGGGACATGTTAGGGACCCAAAGCGACATGTTGAAGACCCTAAAGGTGTCACAGCCCCAAGGGACGTCCTAGGGACCTGATGGGACACATTGGAGACCCTAAAGGTGTCACAGCCCCTGAGGGACACATTGGGGACCCTAAAGGTGTTGTGGACCCACGGCACATGTTGGGGAACCACAGCAACGTGTTGGGAACCCAAAAAGTGTCACAGTCGCAAGGGACATGCTGGGGATCCAAAGGGACACAGAGGGGACTTGAAGGGACACTGGGGATCCAAAGGGACACATTGGGGACCCTAAAGGTGTTGTGGACCCAAGGCACACGTTGGGGACCCAAAGCAACGTGTTGGGGACCCTAAAGGTGTCACAGCCTCAGAGGGACACATTGGGGATTCAAAGGGACACACTGGGGACCCTAAAGGTGTCACAGCCCCCAGGGACATCCTGGGGACTCTAAAGGTGCTGTGGACAAATGGGACACATTGGGGACCCTAAAGGTGTCACAGCCCCAGAGGGACACGTTGGGGACCCAAAGGGACACACTGGGGACCCTAAAGGTGTCACAGCCCCCAGGGACATCTTGGGACTCTAAAGGTGCTGTGGACATGTGGGACATGTTGGGGACCCTAAAGGTGTCACAGCCCCAGAGGGACACATTGGGGACCCTAAAGGTGTTGTGGACCCAAAGGATGTGCTGGGGATCCAAAGGGACACATAGGGGACTTGAGGGGACCCTAAAGGTGTCACAGCCCCATAGGGACATGTTGGGGACGCTAAGATACACACTGGGGACCCTAAAGGTGTCACAACCCCAGAGGGACGCGTTGGGGACCCAAAGGGACACACTGGGGACCCTGAAGGTGTCACAGTGCCAAGGTCCGTGCTCCATGGTGACACCAAGGGAGGCGTTGGGGACGCACAGGGTGTCCCAGCCCCATGGGAGCACGGTGGGGACGTGCTCTGTGGTGTCACAGCCCCACTCCGAGTGACGCAGCGCGGCCACTGTGGATGTGACACCCCCAGGGGACACTCAGGAGCACCACGTCCCCAACTTGTCCCACCCCAAGGGACGCACCGGGACCCCCAGGGGTGCCACAAGTGGGGACACCGCCCCCAGGAGCCCTGCCAGGTCCCCGAGATGTCACCACTTGTGTCCCCTCCTTCCTCAGGACCCCGCGCTGTGGCAGGCGCTCGCCGAGCTGACCCCAAACCTCAAGCTGTCCCCAAACCTCAAGCTGTCCCCAAAGCCTGAACCCTGCGCCCTGGGCCCGGCCTACTGGTGCTCCAGTGCTGAGACTGCCCAGCGTTGTGAGGTGAGCACGGGGAGGTGACAAGGGCCATGGGGGGGTGACAAGGGCAATGGGGGGGTGACAAGGGCCACGGGGGGGGTGACAAGGGCCATGGGGGGGGGGTGACAAGGGCAATGGGGGAGTGACAAGGGCAATGGGGGGGGTGACAAGGGCAATGGGGGAGTGACAAGGGCAATGGGGGGGGTGACAAGGGCCACAGGGGGGTGACAAGGGCCACAGGGGGGTGACAGGGGCCACGGGGGGGTGACAGGGGCCATGGGGGGGGGGTGACAAGGGCTATGGGGGGGGTGACAAGGGCCACGGGGGGGGTGACAAGGGCCATGGGGGGGGGTGACAAGGGCCACGGGGGGGGGTGACACGTCACCAACCTCCTGCTGCTCCCCCCAGGCTCAGCCGTACTGCCAGGAGCGCTCCAGGCTGTAGGGCACGGGAGGAGCGGCCGCAGCCCCAAATAAAGCTTGGATGCCAGCAGCACAGCGGCCCTGCGCCTCTTTTTTGGGGGGTGGGGGGCAAACGGAGACCGAAAAAAAGAGCAGGGAAGGTTTAAAAAGCAGGCAGAAGGAAAAAAAAAGAAAGGCAAGGCGTTTAATGGGCGCTCGGGAGCTCAGGCGCCCTGCTGGTTCGTCTCGTCCTCCTCCCGCCGCTTCCAGATCTGGGGCAGAACAGAGGTGGGGGGCCGTGAGCGGCGGGGGGCCGGAGGCATTCGGGGGACGTTTTGGGGACGTGCCGTCCCTCGTTTTTCCCCGTCCCTCCGCCCGCAGCCCCTCACCTGGATGTAGGCCTCGGAAAGGGTGATCATCTGCGGCAGGATGTCGGTCACCTGCAGGTCCTGCAGCTCGTACCACTTCCCAGTGCCCTGCGGGGACAAAAGGGGGGGAGGTTGGGGGATGCTGAGGCCTTTCCTCGCCCCCCTTTCCACCCAGTGCCCTGCAGGGACAAAAGGGGGAGGTTGGGGGATGTTGAGGGCTTTTCCCTCACCCCACTTTCCACCCATTGCCCTGCAGGGACAGAAGGGGGGAAGGTTGGGGGATGCTGAGGCCTTCCCTCGCCCCACTTTCTGGTGCCCTACGGGGACAAAAGGGGGAGATTGGGGGATGCTGAGGGCTTTCTGTCGCCCCATTTTCCACCCAGTGCCCTGCAGGGACAAAAGGGGGAGGTTGGGGGATGCTGAGGGCTTCCTTTGACCCCCTTTCCACCCAGTGCCCTGCAGGGACAAAAGGGAGGGAGGTTGGGGGATGCTGAGGCCTTCCCTCATCCCACTTTCCGGTGCCCTACGGGGACCAAAGGGGGAGGTTGGGGGATGCTGAGGGCTTTTCTTGCCCCATTTCCCACCCATTGCCCTGTGGGAACAAAAGGGGGGGGACGTTGGGGGACACTGAGGGCCTTCCCTCGCCCCACTTTCAGCCCGTTGCCCTGCAGTGACAAAAGGGGGGGAGGTTGGGGGATGCTGAGGCCTTTCCTTGCCCCACTTTCCACCCGGTGCCTTGTGGGGACAAATAGGGGGAGGTTGGGGGATGCTGAGGCCTTCCCTCGCTCCCCTTTCCTCCCATTGCCCTGCAGGGACAAAAGGGGGAGATTGCGGGATGCTGAGGCCTTCCCTCACCCCACTTTCCACCCGTTGCCCTGCAGGGACAAAAGGGGGGGAGATTGGGGGACGCTGAGGCCTTCCCTCGCCCCATTTTCCACCCATTGCCCTGCAGGGACAAACAGGGGAGGTTGGGGGACGCTGAGGCCTTCCCTCGCCCCCCTTTCCGCCCCCCCCGAGCTGCTCACGTGGTGCAGGACGTGGATGCGGTAGGAGCCCTCGGCGGGCTTCCCGTCGTGCACGATGTTGGCGATGAGGTCGTAGGTGGTGTGGCTGTGCACGGCCTGCACCTCCTCCGACAGGTACTCGCGCAGGTCCACGTTGCTGCGGGGCGGCACCGTCAGCACCCAACCACAGCGACGCCCCCAAAACCCCCCCAGAGCCCGAAAGCCGCCGGCCGGGGCAGCGCAGCACCCACGTGATGGGGAAGTTGACGATGGTGGGGTTCTTCTCCACGAAGAAGTTGTTCTTGGTGAAGCGCTTGATGCAGAAGATGAGGTAGGGCGGCAGGCGGGTGAGCTGGAAGCGCTTCAGGAAGTTCTCCTTGTAGGTTTTGTACTCTTTCTCCGTGGCGCCGTTGAATTTGGCCAGGATGCTGAAAAGGGGCACCTGGGGGATGATGAGCTGCTCCTTCTCGTCCTTGTAGAGCGGGGCGGTGGGCAGGTCCAGGGTCAGGTACATGAAGGTGGACTCCACCATGGTCTCCTGGTACTCGGCGTTCTGCAGCAGCTGCGCTTTCTCCTCGGCCGGCTGGGGGGGGGGGGGGGGGGGGGGAGAGGGGCAGCGCTGTGGGGCAGCCCCACGACCTGGGGGGGGGGTTATGGGGGCACCCACCAGGTCTTGGGGGGGTATGGGGGCATTCGTGAGGTCTGGGGGCACTCACGAGGTCTGGGGGGGGTATGGGAGTAGTCATGAGGTCTGGGGGCATTTTGGGGGCACTCACAAGGTCTGGGGGGGCATTGAGGTACCCACCAGGTCTGGGGGGGTTATGGGGTATTCATGAGGTCAAGGGGGGGGGGGGGGGGGAGATATGGGGGCCACCCACCAGGTTTGGGGAGGTGAGGGGGATATGGGGGCACCCATGAGGTCTGGGGGCATTTTGGGGGCACTCACAAAGTCTGGGGGCACTCACCAGGTGTGGGGGGACTATGGGGGCACTTACGAGGTCTGGGGGGGCACTGAGGTACTCACCAGGTCTGGGGGGTTATGGGGTATTCATGAGGTCTGGGGGCACTCACAAGGTGTGAGGGGGGCTATGGGGGCTCTCACCAGGTCTGGGGGGGGGGGGGAGGGGGTATGGGGGTAGTCATTAGGTTTGGGGGCATTTTGGGGCACTCACAAGATCTGAGGGGCATTGGGGTACCCACCAGGTCTGGGGGGTTATGGGGGCATTCATGAGGTCTGGGGGGGCTATGGGACACTAACCAGGTCTGAGGGGGGATATGGGGGCACCCAAGAGGTCTGGGTGGGGTATGGGGGTAGTCATGAGGTTTGGGGGCATTTTGGGGGCACTCACAAGGTCTGGGGGGGTTATGGGGGCATTCATGAGGTCTGGAGGGTTATGGGCGCACTCATGAGGTCTGGGGGGGCACTGAGGTACCCACCAGGTTTGGGGGGGTTATGAGGGCATTCATGAGGTCAGGGAGAGTTATGGGGTATTCGTGAGGTCTGGGGGGGGTTATGGGGGCACCCACCAGGTCTGGGGGGGGGGGGGGGGGAGGTTATGGGGTATTCATGAGGTCTGGGGGCACTTTGGGGGCACTCACAAGGTCTGGGGGGCATTGAGGTACCAACCAGGTCTGGGGGGTTATGGGGGCATTCATGAGGTCTGGGGGCACTCACGAGGTCTGGGGGGGCACTGGGGTACCCACCAGGTCTGGGGGGTGGGGGACTATGGGGGTAGTCATGAGGTCTGGGGGCATTTTGGGGGCACTTATGAGATCTGGGGGGGCTATGGGGGTGCTCACCAGGTCTGGGGGGGTTATGGGGGCATTCATGAGGTCAGGGGAGGTTATGGGGTATTCGTGAGGTCTGGGGGGGGAGATATGGGGGCACCCACCAGGTATTGGGGGGGGGGGGCGGGGATATGGGGGCACCCATGAGGTCTGGGGGCATTATGGGGGCACTTACAAAGTCTGGGGGAGTATGGGGGTAGTCATAAGGTCTGGGGGCATTTTGGGGGCACTTAGGAGGTCTGGGGGGGCATTGAGGTACCCACCAGGTCTGGGGGGGTTATGGGGTATTCATGAGGTCTGGGGGCACTCACGAGGTCTGAGAGGGGTTATAGGGATATTCATGAGGTCTGGGGGAGGAGATATGGGGGCACCCACCAGGTTTGGGGGAGGTGGGGGGGATATGAGGGCAGCCATGAGGTCTGGGGGCATTTTGGGGGCACTTAGGAGGTCTGGGGGGGCACTGAGGTACCCACCAGGTCGGGGGGGGGGATTGGGGGGCACTCACCAGGTCTGGGGGGGGATTGGGGGGCACTCACCAGGTCTGGGTGCGGCAGCTTCTTGGTGAAGATGCGCATGGAGCCCTGGAAGACGTCGGTGACGATGGCTGTGGGCACAGAGAGCCACGGTTGGGGGGGGGGGGGGGGGGAGGCAGGAGGGGCTTGGAATGGGGGGCACAGGGTGGTGTGGGGCACGGGGGGGGGCGGGGGGGTGACATGGGGGTCAAACAGGGTGGCAGAGAGGTGGCACGGGGGTGACGTGGGGCATGGGGGGATAGAGGGGTGACATGGGGGTGCCAAAGGGGGGCATAGAGGGGCAGGGGGTGACGTGGGGTACAAAGGTGGCAGAAGGGTGACAGAGGGGCACGGTGATGGCAGAGGGGTGACACGGGGGTGACAAGGGATGACCTGAGGTACAGGGTGGCAGAAGGGTGGCAATGGGGCACAGGGGCGGCAGGGGGGTGACAGGGGGGTGACACGGGGGGTGGGGGTGACAGAGGGGCATGACGGTGACGTGGGGCACAGTGGTGGCAGGGGGGTGACAGAGGGGGTGACAAGGTGCTACGAAGCATGGGGGGGTGGCAACAGGGGATGAGGGGCGTGGGAGTGACAGAGGGAATGACATGAGGTGACGTGGGGCACGGGGGTGACAGAGGGATGATGAGGGGTGACACGGGAGTGATGAGGGGCAGGGGGTGACATGGGGGTGGCAGAGAGGTGACGAGGGGCGGGGGGGGGCAGAGGGTAAAGGGGGGACAGAGGGGATGACCAAGGGGGCGCAGGAGTGACAAGGGGGGTAACAGTGGGGCACGGGGGTGACAAAATGGACACGGGGTGACAAGGAGGGTGACAGAGAGGCACAGTAAGTGGCAAAGAGGTACAGGGAGTGACGTGGGGGGGGACAGGGGGGGCAACCAAAGGGGTGGCAAAAGGGGCACAGGGTGACAAGGAGGGGGTGCAGGGAGTGACATAAGGGGTGACGGGGGGCGCAGGGGTGACATGGGGAGTGACAGAGGGGGTGACTGAAGGGGCGCAGGGAGCGAGACGAGGGGCGACAGGGGGGCACAGGGGTGGCCAAGGGGTGACAAAAGGGACACGGGGGGGGGGGGGGCAAGGAGGGTGGCAGAGAGCAAAGGAGGTGACAAGGGAGGGATGAGGGGTGACCAAAGGGGTGCAAGGGGCAACGTGGGGGGCGACACAGGGCACGGTGTGACCAAAAGGCACGAGGGGCGACCAAGGGGGGTGGCGGAGGGCTGACAGAGGGGCACAGGGGGCGGCCCAAGGAGGATGGGGGCGACACTGGGTGACAAAGGGCCCCGGGAGGCCCGCAGCCCCCCAACCCCCCACCCCCCCCTCACTTTTCTTCTTCTTCTTGGTGCCGCCCAGGGCCGAGTGCAGCGCGTTGAGGAACCACGAGAGGAAATCCACGCCATCGCCTGCAAACAGGGACGAGGAGGAGGAGGAGGAGGAGGAGGAAGAACTGGCTGCTGGCTGCAGGCGCAGCGCTGGCGGCCGCCTCCCCCCGGGCCTCACCTTGCTTGGTGATCTGGAAGTTCTTCTTGCTGCACAGCACCACGGCCTGCAGCATCTCGTGGGGCGACACGTGAGCCTTGAAGTTGCGCGGGTTCCACAGCTTCCTCATCAGCTCCCCGAAGCGCTGCACCAGCAGGAACATGATGTCCCCGGGGGGCCGCTGGATGCTCTTGTAGTTGTCCTCCTCCAGGAAGTAATTGCGCAGCGGGGGGACGTTGGACAGAGCCTGCGGGCAGCGCTGCCTGGCACCGAGCCCCAAAGCCGCTCTCGGCCCCCCCTGCGCCCCCTCCCCAAACGCAGACCTGCAGCACGGCGTTGGCGTAGTCGTTGGCCTTGATGTTGTTGAGCCCCACGATGCCGGGCAGGTAAGTGGTGCCGTCGTAGGCGCGCGACAGCTTGGCCTGCTTGTCCAGGTTGCCGATCTGCTGCGCCGTGAAGGTGGGCTTCAGCACGTACTGAGCAAGGAGGGGACGGGGCGGTGTGACAGCCGGAGGGGGGACGCCGAGCCAACCCCCCCCAGGAGCTGCAGCACACCGTGATGTCCTCCAGAGAGGAGTCGATGATCTCGTAGTTGTCGGGCAGGCAGTAGAACTTGAGGGTGTGCAGGTTGAGGAAGACGTGGTGGCTGAACTGCACGCTGTGGATGTAGGCGTGCGACTTCAGGCCCCGGCCTGCGGGCGACAGGAGGCGTCAGGGCTCGGACCCCCCCCCAAAAACCAAAGCGGGGTCGGGGGCGGCGCACGGCTCTCACCCTGGAAGTATTTCCCACACACCAGGCAGGCGTAGACGTTGATGTGGGACAGCGAGATGGAGCACAGCTTCTCAAAGTCGAAATCCAGCACGCTCCTGAGGGGGGGGCGCAGCTGGGGGGCAGCTGCAGGGACCCCCGGCGCCGCTCATCTCCTCCCTCTGCCCCCCTCCCCGCCCCCCTCTGCCCCCTCCCCCCCCCACTTCTCACTTGTTGATGGTGTCCAGGTAGGGGCAGTGACGGCTGCGTTGGTCCTCGGGGTCAAAGCGGCCATAGCGCACTGTGGGGGGGGGGGGGTACAGCTGGTTGGTGAATGGGGCAACGGGGGGCGGGGGGCTCAGATCTGGGCTCCAAACCAGCCCCAGTCCCACCCCACAGCATCCCCCACCCCGCAGCCCTGCATCTGACCTCAGATTCCCTCGTTTCCCCCCCCCCACGCCCCTATAATTGACCCCCCCAGACCCGGCCCTGCTTCCCCTGCGCCCCCACAGAGCCCTTGGAACCAGACCCATTTCCCCCCCCCCCCAATCCTGGTCCCACCCCCCCATACCAGCCCTGCTCTGCTGGATGTGACCCCAGCCCCCCAAATCCAGCTCCGCTCCCCCCAACCCGACACCAAACCCCCCAGAACCGGTCCTGGTTTCCCCCCCACCCCCACCGCAAACTCCAGGGCCCCCAGTCCCACCCTACAGACCAGAACCCGACCCCAACTTCCCCAGGCATCCCTACAGACACCCCCAGAACCCTCCTGGATCCACCCCACAGCCTCAAACCCGACCCCAACCACCCTTGCTTCCCCCACACCCCCATAACTGATCCCACACCCCCATAACTGACCCCACACCAACACAGACCTACAACTGACCCCACAACCCCAGAACAGACCCCACACC
>NC_136840.1:1398379-1425894 GCF_951394365.1 Tetrao urogallus | reverse complement strand
ACCCCACACCAACACAGAGCTACAACTGACCCCACACCCCATCGCTAACCCCATACAGCCACGACTGACCCCGCAGCCCCATACAGCTACAACTGACCCCATACCACCATAACTGACCCCATGACCCCATAATGGATCCCACACTCCCATAACAGACCCTATACTCCCATACCCCCCTAACAGACCCCACAACCCCATACCTGACCCCACGCCCCTATACTGCCATAACAGGGCCCGCACCCCATACAGCTATGACTGACCCCACACCCCCATACCTGACCCCATAACCCCATACTGCCATAACTGACCCCACACCCCCATACCTGACCCCACACCACCACAGAGCTACGACTGATCCCACGCCCCCATAATTGACCCCATGCTCCCGTACCCCCATAGCTGACCCCACACCCCCATACTGCCACAACTGACCCCATATGGCTACAACTGACCCCACGCCCCCATAACGGACCCCATGCTCCCATACCCCCGTAACTGACCCCACACAACCACAACTGACCCCATACCCCCATAAGTGACCCCACACCTCCACACAGCTACGACTGACCCCACATCCCCACAATTCACCCCATACAGCCACGACTGACCCCACACATCCACAACCGACCCTATACCCCCACAACTGACCTCACGCCCCCATAACGGACCCCACAGCACAACCACTGCCCCCCCCCCCACCTGTAGGTTCCGGTTCGGGCTCAGAGTCTCCGTCCTCCTCCCGCTCCCGCTTGACGCGCACAGCTCCACCGCTTCCGCTTCCGGTCCAATTCCCGCCTGCCGCCTCCCTCCGGCCGCGCGCGGTCCCTCCGAGCAGGCCCAGCCCCAGGCCCGGCCCGGGTTCCGCCGCCGCCGCCGCCTCCCGCTTTTCCCGGCCGCGCTCCGCTTCCCTCCGGCCGCGGGCCCTGTCCGCGTCGCTGTCCCGGCGGCTCCGGAGGATCCCCGCGCCGATGCCGACCCGGAGCCCCGCGCCGCCGCCCGCTCCCGCTCCCGGTCCCGGTCCCTCTTCCCGCGGCTCGACATCGCTGCGCACTGCGCACGCGCCGATACGGCAACGCGCACGCGTCACGCCTCACCGCGCGTGCGCACAGTGCCGCGGCGCCTCCACGCATGCGTAATGCCCCGCGCTCGCTCTGCGCCTGCGCACTGCTCTCGGCAGGATCCGGCGTTCTTTGGATTCCGCGCCTGCGCAATGCGCCGTGCCTGCTTTGCGCCTGCGCACTGCTCGCTGCGGGCTCCGCGCCTGCGCAGAGCGGCGTGCCGATCTCCGGCGGAACTTTTAAAGGGGCCGCGTCCCGGTACCGGCGGGGATCGGTTGCCGCCTCCGGCCCGGCCCGGCGGATGGAGACGAGTTCGGGGCGGCGCTGCCGGCCCGGCGGGCGGCTCGATATGAGCCACGGCTTCGTGCGGCACATCCGCCGGAACCAGCTGGCCAGGTACCGGCAGTGCCTCCGGTAACACCCCGGGCCCCCGTTTCCCCCCAGTCCCCCCCTGCAGTGCACGCGTGTCCCCCTTTACGGTATCCTGTAGCCGCCCTACACCCTTATAGCCCTCCTCGGTACCCCAGAGCCTCCCCCGGTATTCTCGTACCCCCCCGGTACTCCTGCAGTTCTCCCCCGGTGTCCCCCCGGTGCTCTGTTCCCTTTCCCAGGTTCTCATTCCCCGCTCCGTTTCCCCACAATACGCCCCCTATGCTCTTAATGCCCTCCACGCTCCCCCCCCCCCATCCCCCCCGCCCTTCCCGGTGCTGGGTTGCCCCCTCCTCCCCCCGTTCCCCCCCCTCCCGGTGTCCCGGTGCTGAGCCCCGCTGCCCAGGGACGCCTACGAGCGCGCCGTGAGGCAGGCACGGGGCAGAGCTCGGGGGCGACACACCGCGGCCCCCCCCCGGCCCCGCCGCCCCGATCAGCCCGTGTACAGAGCGAGGAGATCCGGTGAGTGGGGGGGGGACGTGAGGAGGGTCGCTGTGGGGAGGGGGGAGGGGTTGTGGGGACCCAGGGTGAGGGTGGGCTTGGGGGGCACCCAAGGGTGGGTTTAGGGGCACCCAATGTGGGGTGGGGGTCCCAGGGTGGGGCGCTTGAAGTTGGGCATGGAGACACTTGATGTGGGGGGGGTCTTGGGGGCGTCTGCAGGGTGGGCTTGGGGTGAAGGGGGGCACGGGAGGGTCCCCATGATGGACTTGGGGTGTGGGGGGGACACCGGGGGTGGGTTTGGGGCGCACCCAGTGTGGGGGGAGGAGCGTGGGGGGGTTCTCCAGGGTGGGTTTGTGGGGGAGGCATTTGGGGGGGGGTCTTGGCATGGGAAAGGGGTGGGGAGCACCCAAAAGTGGATATGGGGACACCCAATATGGGGGGGAGGGTATGGGGGGTCGTCAGGGTGGGCTTGGGGTGTAGGGGGGCGCCCAAGGGTGGGTTTAGGGGCACCCAAAGTGAGGGGGGGCCGTGGGAGGGTCCCCATAATGGACTTGTGGGGGAGGCATTGGTGGGTCTTGAGGTGGGGGTGGGGTGGGGAGCACCCAAAAGTGGGCATGGGGGCACCCAATGTGGGGCGAAGGGTGTGGGAGGATCCCAGGGTGGGCTTGGGGTGGGGTTTGGGGGCACCCAAGGGTGGGTTTAGGGGCACCCCATAGGGGGTGGGGCACTTGAAGGAGGGCATAGAGACACCTGATGTGGGGGGGGGGGGGGGGGGGGTCTTGGGGGAGTCTTCAGGGTGGGCTTAGGGTGAAGGGGGCACCCAAGGGTGGGTTTGGGGGCACCCAGTGCGGATGAGGGGCACGAGAGGGTCCCCAAGATGGACTTGTGGGGGTGGGAATGCCTCACAAGTGGGTCTGGGGGCACCCAATATGGGGGAAGGGGAGTGGGGGGGGGTCCCAAGGGTGGGGTTGAGGTGGGGAGGGAGGGGGAGGGGGTCCAAAGGGTGGGCTTGAGGTGGGGGGGGGGAGGGGGGGGGAAGGGGGTCCCAAGGGTGGGCTTGAGGTGGGGGGGGGGGGGGGGGAAGGGGGGTCCCAAGGGTGGGCTTGAGGTGGGGGGGGGTTCCCCAGGGTGGGTTTGGGGGGCAGGCATTGGGGGGGGGGGGGGGGGGGGGCGAGACCCAGGGATGGCGGTGCTGGAGATGTGAGGGGGGTCCTCAAGGTGACATTGTGCTGGGGGGGGGGGGGGCAGGGGTCCCTCCAGGTGACAGCAGCTCGGGGTCCCCCCCACCCCCTCCTCACCCCCCCCGCGGCGCCCGGCTCTTCTGCCTGGATTACGAAGGGGATGACGGGAATGTCACCAGCGTCATCGTGCACCAGGTGCGGGGGGACTTTATTTAGGGGGGGGGCTGTGGTTGGGGACCCCCCCCCTCAAATCTGCTCACCGCCTGGGACCCCGCAGGGTGACAGCGCCGAGGAGGTGACGCGCAGGGTTTGTGCCCTCAGCCCCTTGGAGCCGGCGCTGCGCAGCGCTCTGTGCCAGCGCGTGCAGGATGAGATCTGCAAGCGGCAGGGAGCGCGGTGACGGGGGGCCGGCGTGGGGACGGCGTGGGGCCGGCGTGCTGCTGGGGGACGCGGCCACCCCACCCCGTGGGGACGTGGAGACGGGGTGGCATTAAAGGTGCCCTTGGTGTCACACGTCGTCATTGGCGTCGTCACACGGCAGGCGGCGCGATGGACGGCGGTCCTTGTCACCCCCCCAGGGGACACGAAGGTCACCTCCCTGAGTGCCACCACTGCCACCAAGTCCCTGAGGTCCCCACCGGGGCTGTCAGGTCTCTGTCCTCAGCCCAGTTCCTTGTCACCTTCCTGAATGCCACCACAGCCATTAAGTGACACCACCCCCAGTGCCACCAGGTTCCTAATGTCCCCACCGGGTCCCCGTCCCCTCCCCAAGTGCCACCAGAACCACCAATGTCCCTGTCACCACCCCAAGTGCCACCAGACCCCTATGGTCCCCACCAGCTCCTTGTCCCCTCCCCAAGTGCCACCAGGTCCCCATCCCCTTCCTAAGTGCCACCAGAGCCACCAACGGCCCTGTCACCACCCTGAGTGCCACCAGGCTCCCAGAGTCTCCACCAGGTCCCCGTCTCAAGTGCCACCAGAGCCATAGGGTCCCTGACCCCTCCCCAAGTGCCACCAGGTCCCTGTCACCTCCCTGAGTGCCATCAGGTTCCTAAGGTCCCCACCAGGTCCCCTTCCCAAGTGCCACCAGGGCCACCAGCTTGGGGACCCTGAGTGCCAACCAGGTCCCCAAAGTCCCCACCACAGCCACCAGGTCCCTGTCCCTCCCATAGGGGACACCAGGACCACTGGCTCCTTGTCACCACCCACAGTGCCACCAGGTCCCCACCAGGTCCCCATCCCCTTTCCAAGTGCCACCAGAGCCACGGGGTCCCTGTCACCCCTCTGAATGTCACCACGTCCCTAAGGTCCCCACCAGGCTATCAGGTCTCTGTCTTCACGCCAACTGCCACCAGCTCCTTGTCACCTCCCTGAATGCCACCACAGCCACCAAGTTCCCTGTCACCACCCCAGGTGCCACAAGGTCCCTAAGGTCCCCCCCAGGTCCCAGTCACCACTGTAGGGGACACCAGGGCCACCAGCTCCTTGTCACCCCCCCCCAAGTGCCACCAGGTCCCCATCCCCTCTCCAAGTGCCACCAGCTGGCACCGTGGGGTCCCCATCACCCCTCTGAATGTCACCAGGTCCCTAAGGTCCCCACCAGGACCACCCGGTCCCTGTTCTCACCCCAAGTGCCACCAGCTCCTTGTCACCTCCCTGAATGCCACCATCGCCACCATCTCTTTGTCACCACCCCAAGTGCCACCTATGGTCCCCACCAGGGCCACCAGCTCCCTGTCACCTCCCCGAGTGCCACCCAGGTCCCCATTGTCCCCCCCACAGCCACCGGGTCCCAGTCACCACTGTAGGGGACACCAGGGCCACCAGCTCCTTGTCCCCTCCCCAAGCGCCACCAAGCTCCCTGTCACCTCCCCGAGCGTCACCAGGTCCCCCCCAGGGCCACCAAAGGTCACCCAAGTGCCACCAGGTCCCCAACCCCCCCCGGCTCCCCATCCCAAGTGCCCCCAGCTGCCTCCACGGCCTCCCTGTCACCAGGTCCCCCCCAGGGCCACCCGTCCCCCCCCAGGTGCCACCAGACCCGCAGGGTCGCCCTCAGTGTTTATTGCGGGGTCTCCCAGCGGATCCCAGGGTTTGCTGTAGGGTCGGCTCCCAGCTCCCCATCTTTGGTTACTGTAGGGTCCCCCAAAATCCATCTTAGGGTTTGCTGTAGGGTCAAACCACACAGCAGCTCCCATCCTTTATTGTAGGGTCTCCCAATGTTTATTGTAGGGTCTCCCAGCAGATCCCAATATTGGCTGCAGGCTCTGCTCTCAGCTCCCCATCTTTGTTTGTTGTAGGGTCTCCCAAAATCCGCCTTCGTGTTTGCTGTAGGGATCCAGCAGATCCTGCTCTGGTTTTATTGTAGGGTTTCCCCAGCAGATCCCATTATTGGCTGTAGGCTCTCCCATAACGCGTCCCATCGTTTCTTGTAGGGTCTCCCAGCAGATCCCACTGTTTGCTGCAGGCTCTCCCATAACGCGTCCCCTCGTTTGCTGTAGGGTCTCCCCTCCGGCCCCATTCTTGGTTTGTAGGGTCTCTCCTGCTGCTCGCTGTAGGGTCTCTCTAACAGTTCCCAATCTGTTTGTTGTAGGGTTTTCCCAGCAGCTCCCACTGTCTCGCTCTCTGTTCCCTGTAGGATCTCCCATAACATCCCAATGTTCCTTGTAGGGTCTCCCATAACACATCCCAGTGTTGTAGGGTCTCCCATAACCTCCCAACATTCCCTATAGGATCCCCCACAACATCCCAATGTTTACTGTAGGATCCCTCATAACATCCCAACGTTGCCTGTAGGATCCCCCATAACCTCCTAACATTCCCTAATAGGATCCCCCATCACTTCCACCCGTTCCCTATAGGATCCCCCATAACCTCCCAGTGTTCCCTATAGGATTCCCCACAGCCTCCCCCCATTCCCTATAGGATCCCCCACCACCCCTCCATTCCCTATGGGATCCCCATCCCCTCTCCCCGTTCCCTATAGGATTCCCCACAGCCCCCCATTCCCTATAGGACCCCCATCCCCTCCCCCGTTCCCTATAGGACCCCCACAACCTCCCCCCATTCCCTATAGGATCCCCATCCCCTCCCCCCATTCCCTATAGGATTCCCCACAGCCTCCCCCCATTCTCTATAGGATCCCCCACCGCCCCTCCATTCCCTATGGGATCCCCATCCCCTCCCCCCATTCCCTGTAGGATCCCCACCGCCCCCCATTCCCTATAGGACCCGCATCCCCTCCCCCGTTCCCTATAGGATCCCCCATAACATCCCAATGTTCCCTATAGGATCCCCATCCCCTCCCCCATTCCCTATAGGACCCCCACAACCTCCCCCCGTTCCCTATAGGATCCCCACCGCCCCCCATTCCCTATAGGATCCCCATCACCCCCTGTTCCCTATAGGATCCCCATCCCCTCCCCTGTTCCCTATAGGACCCCCATAACATCCCAATGTTCCCTATAGGACCCCCATAACATCCCAATGTTCCCTATAGAATCCCCCATAACATCCCAATGTTCCCTATAGGATCCCCATCCCCTCCCCCGTTCCCTATAGGACCCCCACAACCTCCCCCCGTTCCCTATAGGATCCCCATCACCCCCTGTTCCCTATAGGATCCCCATCCCCTCCCCCGTTCCCTATAGGACCCCCATAACATCCCAATGTTCCCTATAGGACCCCCATAACATCCCAATGTTCCCTATAGGACCCCCATAACATCCCAATGTTCCCTATAGGACCCCCATAACATCCCAATGTTCCCTATAGGACCCCCATAACATCCAATGTTCCCTATAGGACCCCCATAACATCCCAATGTTCCCTATAGGACCCCCATAACATCCCAATGTTCCCTATAGGACCCCCATAACATCCCAATGTTCCCTATAGGACCCCCATAACATCCCACTGTTCCCTATAGGACCCCCATAACATCCCAATGTTCCCTATAGGACCCCCATAACATCCAATGTTCCCTATAGGACCCCCATAACATCCCACTGTTCCCTATAGGACCCCCATAACATCCCAATGTTCCCTATAGGACCCCCATAACATCCAATGTTCCCTATAGGACCCCCATAACATCCCACTGTTCCCTATAGGACCCCCATAACATCCCAATGTTCCCTATAGGACCCCCATAACATCCCACTGTTCCCTATAGGACCCCCATAACATCCAATGTTCCCTATAGGACCCCCATAACATCCCAATGTTCCCTATAGGACCCCCATAACATCCAATGTTCCCTATAGGACCCCCATAACATCCCAATGTTCCCTATAGGACCCCCATAACATCCCACTGTTCCCTATAGGACCCCCATAACATCCCAATGTTCCCTATAGGACCCCCATAACATCCCAATGTTCCCTATAGGACCCCCATAACATCCAATGTTCCCTATAGGACCCCCATAACATCCCAATGTTCCCTATAGGACCCCCATAACATCCCAATGTTCCCTATAGGACCCCCATAACATCCAATGTTCCCTATAGGACCCCCATAACATCCCAATGTTCCCTATAGGACCCCCATAACATCCCACTGTTCCCTATAGGACCCCCATAACATCCAATGTTCCCTATAGGACCCCCATAACATCCAATGTTCCCTATAGGACCCCCATAACATCCCAATGTTCCCTATAGGACCCCCATAACATCCCACTGTTCCCTATAGGACCCCCATAACATCCAATGTTCCCTATAGGACCCCCATAACATCCAATGTTCCCTATAGGACCCCCATAACATCCCAATGTTCCCTATAGGACCCCCATAACATCCCACTGTTCCCTATAGGACCCCCATAACATCCCAATGTTCCCTATAGGACCCCCATAACATCCCAATGTTCCCTATAGGACCCCCATAACATCCCAATGTTCCCTATAGGACCCCCATAACATCCCAATGTTCCCTATAGGACCCCCATAACATCCAATGTTCCCTATAGGACCCCCATAACATCCCACTGTTCCCTATAGGACCCCCATAACATCCAATGTTCCCTATAGGACCCCCATAACATCCCAATGTTCCCTATAGGACCCCCATAACATCCCACTGTTCCCTATAGGACCCCCATAACATCCCAATGTTCCCTATAGGACCCCCATAACATCCAATGTTCCCTATAGGACCCCCATAACATCCCACTGTTCCCTATAGGACCCCCATAACATCCCACTGTTCCCTATAGGACCCGCATCCCCTCCCCGGTTCCCTCAGGGCTCCCCGCCGCCCCCTCAGCCCCATCTCGCGCTTCCCGGTTCCCCCGTGGGCCGCTCCGCTTCCGCCCCGCCGCCCCTCCGCAGCCCCAGCCCCAATCCCAGCCCCAGCAGCAGCAGCAGCACCGCGGCCCCCGCCCCCAGCGCCGCCCACCACGTTGCGCGTCCCCCGCACCGCCGCTGGGGGCGCTGCTGCTTCCGCACCGCCCTGGTGCTGCGCCGGAAGGTGGAGCTCTGCGGGGACAGACGGGACGTGGAGGAGACATGGAGGGACATCGTGGGGACATCGTGGGGACATCGCTGCCCTCAGCCCAGCAGGGGCCCCATCCGACCCCGAGGCTGCGCCCCCCATCGATTGTGGTCCCCACGGTGTCCCCCATCGCAGGGCTGCGTCCCCAAAGGACGTATTTCCCCCCCCCGGGCCGTGTCCCCATAGATCCCATGTCCCCATAGTGTCCCTTAGGGCCGTGTCCCTTTGTCCCCTTACTGCCCCCAGCTCCGTGTCCCCCATGTCCCCACAGTGTCCCCTTAGGGCCATGTCCCCACAGACCCCATGTCCCCATAGTGTCCCCTTAGGGCCGTGTCCCCGTGTCCCCACAGTGTCCCCTTAGGGCCACCTCCCCCACAGACCCCATGTCCCCACAGCGTCCCCTAGGGCCGTGTCCCCATGTCCCCATAGTGTCCCTTTAGTGCCATGTCCCCACAGACCCCATGTCCCCACAGTGTCCCTTAGGGCCGTGTCCCCGTGTCCCCTCCCTGTCCCCCGCTCCGTGTCCCCATGTCCCACCATGGCGCTCAGCTCCTCCGCTCTCCCCCCCAGCTCCTCCAGCTTCCCGTCCCGCTCCCAGGCTTTGGCCACGTTCTGCTTCATCAGCTCCTTCACCTCCTCTGTCTCCTGGTGACACCGGGCCAGCGCCGCCTGGGGGGGAGCGTGGGGATGTGGGGACTTTGGGGACAGGGGTGTGGGGTGAGGGACCTTGGGGGTGTGGGGACTTTGGGGACATTGGGGACACGGGCTTTAGGGTCGTGGGATGGGGGACTGTGGAGATGTGGGGACCTTGGGGACACAGGATGGGGACATGATGGGGACACGGGTTGAGGGGGGGGGGACCATGGAGGTACGGTGGCTTTGGGGACACAGGGACATGGGATGGGGGGCCATGGAGATTTGGGGACCTTGGGGACAGAGGGATGTAGGGACTTTGGGAACAGGGTCACGGGATGGAGGACAATGGGGACACAGGGGCTTTAGGGACATGGGGTGGGGGACCGTGGAGATGTGGTGACATTGGGGACATTGGGACCTTAGGGATGTGGGATGGGGAAACCTTGGGGACATGGGGGCTGTGGGGACAGAGGTATGGGGTGAGGGACCTTGGGGACCTCAGGGGTGCGGGGACTTTGGGGACATTGGGGACACGGGCTTTAGGGTCGTGGGATGGGGGACTGTGGAGATGTGGGGACCTTGGGGACATAGGATGGGGACATGATGGGGACACGGGTTGAGGGGGGGAACCATGGAGGTATGGTGGCTTTGGGGACCTCAGGGGTGCGGGGATTTGGGGACACAGGGACATGGGATGGGGGGCCATGGAATTTGGGGACCTTGGGGACAGAGGGATGTAGGGACTTTGGGGACAGGGTCATGGGATGGAGGACAATGGGACCGATGGGGTGGGGGACAGGGACGTGGGATGGAGGACATTGGGGACTTTAGGGACATGGGATGGGGGACCGTGGAGTTATGGTGACATTGGGGACTATGGGGATGGGGGACCTCAGGGGTGTGGGGACTTTGGGGACAGAGGGACATGGGATGGGGGACATGGGGGACCTTGGGGACTTTGGGGTCCAGGGGACATGGGATCAGGGACCTTGGTGACACGGTGACTTTGGGGACCATGGGGGTGGAGGACATGGGGTGGGGGACTTCAGGGACATGGGGACTTTGGGGACCTTGGGGACAGAGACATGGGGACCGTGGGGCTTTAGGGACATGGGATGGAGGACCTTGGGGACGTGGGGGCTTTGGGGACAGGGATTGGGATGGGGGACCTCGGGGCTGTGGGAGGGGGGTCCCCAGGATCAGGGGGCTGGGGGAGTTTGGGGACTTTGGGGACGTGGGATGGGGGACAGCAAACCCGGGGGGGACAGAGGGGTGGGGGACAGAAAGACGGGGGGGGGGACATGGGGACAAAGGGACGGGGGGGGACATGGGGAAGGGGGGGGACATGGGGACAAAGGCGGTGCCGTCCCACCCCCACCCCGGGAAGCGAAAGCGAAAGTGACCGCAGCGCTCACCATGGCGGGGGGCACCGGGGGTGACAACGGGGGGTGACACCGGCACCGGCACCGGCACCGGCACCGGGAGCGGCACCGCGCTCAGGACGGAGCGGCACCGGAGCGGCACCGGAGCGGCCGCCCCGCCCGTACCGGAATCCCCGCCCCATGGCGGAGCTGCGCTGCCCCACAGCGCCGAGCCCGAAGGGCGGCGGGGTTCGACCCCACAGATGTGTCCCTGTCCCCCAAGGACCCCAATGTCCCCAAACCCCAAATGTCCCCCTCCCAACCCCATAGATGTGTCCCCCCCGGACGCCTTGTCCCCAAACCCCGATGTGTCCCCCCCCAAACCCCATAGATGACCCCCCATTACCCACAAATGTGTGTCCCCCCCCAAACCCCATAGATGTGTCCCCATAACCCCACAAATGTGTCACCTCTCCCACCCCAGACCCCGCATCCCCAAAGCCCCATAGATGTCCGTCCCCCCCCCCAGAACTCTGATGTCCCCAAACCCCACAGATGTGTCTCCCCCCAAGACCCCACAGAGATGCCCCCCCCCAGACTCCCATGCCCCCATAACCCCACAAATGTGTCCCCCCAAAGACCCCAATGTCCTCAAACCCCAATGTGTGCCCCCCAGAACCCCATAGATGTGCCCCCCCCAAACCCCACAGATGTGTCTCTCCCAGCCCCCGATGTCCACAAACCCCAATGTCCCCCCCCAGAACCCCATAGATGTCCCCATAACCCCACAGACCTCCCCCCCCCCCTGCAGTGACACTGCTGTCACACTCGGCTCTTTGTCCCCCTGTGCCTGGCACCGCTCTGTGTCACACGGCTGGCATGGGGACATCGGGGGGGGGGGACAGCGGGGGGACATGGGGACATCGTGGGGACATGGGGACGACATGGGGATGTGGGGACATTGTGGGGACATGGGGACATCGTGGGGACATGGGGACGACATGGGGGATGTGGGGACACAGCGATGTGGGGGCATCACGGGGACACGGCTGGGATATGGGGATAAGGGGGTATCATAGGGACATGGGGATACCATGGGGACAAGGGACACAGGGACGTGGGGACACCGTGGGGACGCCGTGGGGACATGGGGATATTGGGACATCGGGAATCATGGGGACACTGTGGGAATGTGGGGACACAGGGACATGGGGACACTGTGGGGACGTGAGAATAAGGGGACACCATGGGGACACAGGAATGTGGGGACATCATGGGGACCTTGAGGGGATGTGGGGACATTGTGGGGACACAAGGATAAGGGGACACCATGGGGACATCATGGGGATATGGGGATATGGGGACACAGGGATGTGGGGCATTGTGGGGACACCATGGGGACACCATGGGGACACGGTGGGGATATGAGGACACAGGGATGTGGGGACACTGTGGGGACACCATGGGGACACGGTGGGGACACGGTGGGGATATGGGGACACAGGAACACGGGGACATCGTGGGGATGACGCGGGGACATCGTGGGGATATGGGGACATGGAGGTGACACGGGGATATGGGGACATTTTGGGGACATTTTGGGGACCTCGTGGGGATATGAGGACACAGGGACATCGGGACATCATGGGGACATGAGGATAAGGGGACATCAGAGGGACCCCATGGGGATATGGGGACGTCATGGGGACAATGGGGACAATGGGGACACAGGGGTACGGGGACACTGGGGGACATCGGGGGGACATGGGGACACTGTGGGGACATGAGGATAAGGGGTGACATGGGGACTCATGGGGACATGGTGGGGACATGATGGGGTATGGGAACATGGGGATATGGGGACCGCCCACAGTGCCCCATAGCTGCCCCATAGCTGCCCCATAGCCACCCCATAACTGCCCCATAGCTGCCCCATAGCCACCCCATAGCTGCCCCATAGCCGCCCCATAGCCACCCCATAGCTGCCTCATAGCTGCCCCATAGCCACCCCATAGCTGCCTCATAGCTGCCCCATAACCACCCCATAGCTGCCCCATAACCACCCCATAGCTGCCCCATAGCTGCCCCATGAGCGCTCTGTACCCCACGGATGCCCACAGGCCCCCATAGGCTCCCCACACTGGGGGTGGGGCCGCCATCGTGTGTGTGCGTGGGGGGAGGTCAGAGGTCGGGGCGGGGTCAGAGGTCAGTGCGAGGTCAGAGGTCAAGGGGCGGCTCCCAGCCCTGCGCTGCCATTGGTTCCCAGCGGGCGGCGCGCGGTCACGTGGCGGGGCGGGGCGGCGGGGCGGAGCAGCGGGGCGATGGCGGCGGCGGAGGCGGCAGCGGGTGGGAATGGGGGCGATGGGGGCGATGTGGGGCTGCGGGGCCGCTGTGGGGCCGCTGTGGGGTCGTTACGGGGCTGCTGTGGGCCTGTAGGGCCGCAGCATGATGCACCTGGTCAGCTGTAGGGCAGCTGTGGGGCTGTAGCGCCGTTGTGGGTGCTGTGGGGCTGCTATGGGGCTGCTATGGGGGCTGTAGGGCCACTATAGGGCCACTGTGGGGTCGATATGGGAGCTGTAGGGCCACTGTGGGGAGCTGTGGGGCTGTAGGGCCACTATGGGGTCGCTATGGGGCTGTTGTGGGGGCTGTATGGTCGTTATGGCTGCTGTGGGAGCTGTAGGATCACTGGGGGGCGGCTGTAGGGCTGCTATGGGGCTATAAGGCCACTATGGGGCTGCTGTGGAGGCTGTAGGGCTGCTGTGGGGCCAGTGGGACTGCTGTGGGGATATGGGGCTGCTGTGGGGGCTGTAGGGGCCACTGTGGGAACACTATGGGGATGTTATAGGGCCGCTATGGGGTCACTATGGGAGCCGTGGGGCTGCTGTGGGGATGTTATGGGGTCGCTATGCTGGCTGCAGGGCTGCTGTGGGGCTGTGGGGTGGCTGTGGGGCTGTGGAAGCTCTGTGGGGCTGCTATGAGGGCATGGGAACGTGATAGGGCTGTTGTAGGGCTTCTATGGGGCTGCTATGGGATTGTGGGGCTATTATGGGGCTATAGGGCAGCTATGGGGCTGTGGACCACTGTGAGGCTATAGGGGCTGTGGGATCTCAATGGGGCTGCTATGGGATTGTGGGGCTGTTATGGGGCATTGAGGCCACTACTGAGGCTATAGGGCAGCTGTGGGGCTGCTGTGGGGCTGCTGTGGGGGCTGTAGGGCCACTATGGGGGCTGCTGAGGGGGCTGTGAGACCTCAATGGGGCTGCTATGGGGTTGTGGGGCTGCTGTGGGGCACTGAGGCCAGTAGTGGGGCTGTAGGGCAGCTATGGGGCTATGGGATCTCTATGGGGCTGTTATGGGGCAATGAGGCCACTACTGGGGCTATAGGGCAGCGGTGGGGCTCTTTGGCTGCTGTGGGGCTATAGGGCAGCTATGGGGCTATGGGATCTCAATGGGGCTGCTGTGGGGTTGTGGGGCTGTTATGGGGCATTGAGGCCACTACTGTGGCTATAGGGCAGCTGTGGGGCTATGATGCCACTGTGGGGGCTATGGGGGCTGCTATGGGGCTCTGGAGCTGCTATGAGGGTATGAGAACGTGGTAGGGCTGCTATGGGGGCTGTGAGATCTCTATGGGGCTGCTATGGGGTTGTGGGGCTGTTATGGGGCATTGAGGCCACTAGTGGGGCTATAGGGCAGCTGTGGGACCTGAGTGGGGCTGCTGTTGGGCAGTGAGGCCACTAGTGGGGCTGTAGGGCAGCTATGGGGCTGTGGGGTCTCTATGGGGCTGCTATGGGATTGTGGGGCTGTTATGGGGCAGTGAGGCCACTATTGGGGCTATAGGGCAGCTGTGGGGTCTCTATGGGGCTGCTATGGGATTGCGGGGCTGTTACGGGTCGTTGAGGCCCCTCCTGAGGCTATAGGGCAGCTGTGGGGCTGTGAGACCTCAGTGGGGCCGTTATGGGGCCGCAGCCCTCACATCGTCCGCCCCACAGCCGCCACGCGGCGCCGCAGGCCGGGCCATTCTGACCCCCCGGCCCCCAGCCCCCCAGCGCCGCCCCCCAGCCCCCCCAGCCCCCCTGGGCCGTGCCGCCGCCTGCTGGGATTCGAGCTGCGCGAGGTGACGGCGTGGCAGCGCCTGGTGAAGCTGCTGCACCGACCCACCGACCCCGCGGCGCTCGGCGCCTTCCGTGCCGCGTTCGGTGAGCGGCCGCGGGGGGGGCGGGGGTCCTGGGGATGGTTGGTGGCGGAGGTGGTGACAACGACACTGGTGGCGGTGGGGATGGTGGTGATGGTGGCGGTGGGGACGGTGACAGTGGTGGTGGAGGTGATGGTGGCAGAGGTGGTGGTGGAAGCGGTGGGGGGGGTGGTGGTGATGGTGGTGACACTGATGGTGATGGCAGTGGGGGTGGTAGAGGTGACGATGACGGTGGTGGTTTTGGTGGCAGTTGGTGACGTTGGTGGTAGCGGTGGTGGTGATGATGGCATTGATGGTGGCGGTGATGGTGGTGGCAGTGACATTGATGGTGATGGCAGTGGTGGTGGCGACAGTGTTGTGGTGGTGGCATTGCTGGTGATGGCAGTGGGGGTGGTGATGGTCGTGTTGGTGACGGTGACAGCAGTTGAGATGGCAATGGTGGTGATGGTGGTGGTGATGGTTGGTGACAATGGCGGTGATGGTGGCAGTGGGGACGGTGACAGTGGTGTGGTGGAGGTGACAGCGGTGGTGGAGGTGATGGTGGCAGCGACGGTGGTGGAAGCGATGGGAGGGTGGTGGTGACGGTGGTGACACTGATGGTGATGGCAGTGGTGGTGGTAGAGGTGACGATGACGGTGGTGGTGGTGAGAGTGGCGGTGATGGTGGTGGCGGTGACATTGATGGTGATGGCAGTGGTTGTGGCGGTGACAGCAGTGATGGTGACGGCGTGGTGGTGGTGGCATTGCTGGTGATGGCAGTGGGGGTGGTGATGGTTGTGTTGGTGACGGTGACAGTGGTGGTGGTGGCACTGATGGTGACAGCGGTTGAGATGGCGGTGATGGTGATGGTGGTGGTGATGGTTGGTGACAACGGTGGTGATGGTGGCGGTGGGGACGGTGACAGTGGTGTGGTGGAGGTGACAGCGGTGGTGGAGGTGATGGTGGCAGCGATGGTGGTGGAAGCAATGGGGGGGGTGATGGTGGTGGCACTGATGGTGATGGCAGTGGGGGTGGTGATGGTCGTGATGGTGACAGTGACAGTGGTGGTGGTGGCGCTGATGGTGACAACAGTTGAGATGGCGGTGATGGTGATGGTTGGTGACAACGGTGGTGGTGGCAGTGATGGTGGTGGTGGCGGTGGGGACGGTGACAATGATGTGGTGGAGGTGACAGCGGTGGCGGAGGTGATGGTGGTGGAAGCAATGGGGGGGTGGTGGTGGTGGTGGTGACACTGATGGTGATGGCAGTGGTGGTGGTAGAGGTGACGATGACGGTGGTGGTGGTGGCAGTTGGTGACGTTGGTGGTAGCGGTGGTGGTGATGATGGCATTGATGGTGGCGGTGATGGTGGCAGAGACATTGCTGGTGATGGCAGTGGTGGTGGTGGTGATGGCGTTGTGGTGGTGACAGTGTTGTGGTGGTGGTGGCATTGCTGGTGATGGCAGTGGGGGTGGTGATGGTCGTGATGGTGACAGTGACAGTGGTGGTGGTGACGCTGATGGTGACGGTGGTGTGACTTTGGTGGCAGCGGTCATAATGGTGGTCGTGGAGGTGGGGACAGTGGCAGCGGTGATGGTGCAGGTGGTGATGGTGGCGGTGATTGATGGCGGTGACAATGGTGGTGATGAACAGTGGTGCAGGTGGTGGCTGTGGTGATGGTGGTGGTGATGGTGGATGGTGGCGATGATGGCGGTGGATGGTGGCGGCGATGATGGCAGTGATGATGGCGGTTGATGGTGGTTGATGGTGGCGGTTGATGGTGGCGGCGATGATGGCGGTTGATTGTGGCAATGGTGGCGGTTGATTGTGGCAATGGTGGCGGTTGATTGTGGCAATGGTGGCGGTTGATTGTGGCAATGGTGGCGGTTGATGGTGGCGATGATGGTGGCGATGATGGTGGCGATGATGGCAGCGGTGATGGCAGTGGTGATGGCGGCGGTGATGGTGGTTGATGGTGGTGATGATGGTGGTTGGTGGTGGCGGTTGATGGTGGCGATGATGGCGGTGATGATGGCGGTTGGTGGTTGATGGTGGTGGTGATGGTGGTTGGTGGTTGATGGTGGTGATGATGGTGGTTGGTGGTGGTGGTGGTGATGATGGTGGTTGATGGTGGCGCTGCCGGTGCTGCCGGTGCCGAGCCGTGACGGCGCCCCCTCCACGCAGGGCTGCTGATGGTGCTGGACGTGCCGCAGGAGCGCGGCCTGGCGCGCCTGGATCATCGCTACCTGGACGGGCTGCAGGTCTGCCGCTTCCCCCTGCTGCCCGCCCTGCGGCCGCTGCCCCTGGACTGGATGTACCTGCTGTACGCCGTCATGGCGCTCGGTGCGTGGGGGCAGTGAGGGAAGGGGGATGGGGGGGGGGTCATGGGGTCATGGGTGCGGGGTGATGGGATGGGTGCAGGGTGATGGGATGGGTGCGGGGTGAGTATGGGATGGGTGCGGGGTGTGGGGTGAGAATGAGGACATGGGGGTGGGGGTGGGGTCGTGGGGATGGATATGGGGTTAGAATAAGGTCATGGGGATGGATAAAGGGGGTGGGTATGGGGTCATGGAGGGGGTATGGGGTGAGAATAAGGACATGGGGGTGGGTATGGGGTCATGGAGATGGGTATAGGATAGGGATGGGGACATTGGGATGGGGATAGGATGGGTACGGGGTCACGGGGATGGATAAAGGGTGGGTATGGGGTCATGGAGGGGACATGGGGTGAGAGTAAGGACATGGGGGTGGATGTGAGGTCGTGGGGATGGGGATAGGATGGGTATGGGGTCATGGGATGGATAAAGGGTGGGTATGGGGTCATGGAGGGGACATGGGGTGAGAATAAGGACATGGGGTGGGTGTGGGGTCATGGAGGTGGATATGGGGTGAGAATGAGAACATGGGGGTGGATGTGGGGTCATGGGGTCATGGGGATGGGGATAGGATGGGTACGGGGTCATGGGGATGGATATAGGGTGTGTAAAGGGGTCATGGAGGGGGTATGGGGTAGGGATAAGGTCATGGGGATGGATGTGGGGTTAGAATAAGGTCCTGGGGACGGATAAAGGGTGGGGATGGGGTCATGGAGGGGGCATGGGGTGAGAATGAGGTCCTGGGGATGGATGTGGGGTCATGGGGATGGGGATGGGGTCCTGGGGATGGATATGGGGTGAGAATAAGGGCATGGGGATGGATAAAGGGTGGGTATGGGGTCATGGAGGGGGCATGGGGTGAGAATAAGGACATGGGGGTGGGCGTGGGGTCTTGGGGATGGGGATGAGGTCATGGGGATGGATATAGGGTAGGTATGGGGTCATGGCGTGGGTTTGGGGTCATTGGCATGGGTATAGGATGGGTATGGGGTCATGGGGATGGATATAGGGTGGGTGTGTGGTCATGCAGGTGGTATGGGGTGAGAGTAAGGTCGTGGGGGTGGATGTGGGGTCATGGGGGTGGGTATGGGGTAAGAATAAGACCCTGGGGGTAGGTATGGGGTCCTGGGGATGGGTTCAGGGTGATGGGGATGGATATGGGGTGGGTATGGGATCATGGGGGTGGGTATGGGGTAAGGATAAGGTCCTGGGGGTGGATATGGGGTCATGGGGATGGATATGGGGTGAGAATAAGGTCCTGGGGGTGGGTATGGGGTCTTTAAAATGGGAATGGGGTTATTGGGACTGGTGTGGGATGGTTATTTGCTCCTGGGAGTGGGTATGGGGTCACTGAAATGGTCCTTGGGGTGGGTATGGGGTCATGTGGTTGGGTCATAGGGATGGGGGTCGGGTCATGGGGGGGGATGTGGGGTTTTTGGTACGGGGTCATGGTGGGGGGTATGGGGTGATGGGGATGGGAATGGGGACATGGGAGTGGGTGCGGGGTGAAGGGATGGGTGCGGGGTGAAGGGATGGGTGCGGGGTGAGTATGGGATGGGTGCGGGGTGAGTATGGGATGGGTGCGGGGTGAGTATGGGATGGGTGCGGGGTGACGGGATGGGTGCGGGGTGACGGGATGGGTGCGGGGTGAGTATGGGATGGGTGCGGGGTGAGTATGGGATGGGTGCGGGGTGAGTATGGGATGGGTGCGGGGTGAGTATGGGATGGGTGCGGGGTGACGGGATGGGTGCGGGGTGAGTATGGGATGGGTGCGGGGTGAGTATGGGATGGGTGCGGGGTGAGTATGGGATGGGTGCGGGGTGATGGGGATGGGTGCGGGGTGAGTATGGGATGGGTGCAGGGTGGTGCTGCTGGGTACCTGGCGACACGGGGGACGAGGGGCTGAGAGTGGGGATGGGGTCATGGGGTCATGGGGATGGGTTTGGGGTGAGTATAGGGGCACGGGGGTGGGTGTGGGTCCTGGGGGTGGATATGGGGCCGTGGTTGGCGCGGGGGGATCGTGGGAATGGGGGCACTGGGGGGGACGGGGGGTATAAAGGGACCCGGGGTGGAGATTTGGGGTGACGTGGGGACTTGGGGTGACGTGGGCGCGGGCGCCGCAGGCGCGCTGGGGGTGATGCTGGGCTGCTGCTACCGGCTGAGCGCCGTGGCCTTCCTGGTGCCATATTGGTACGTGCTGCTGCTGGACAAGGCCAGCTGGAACAACCACTCCTACCTGTACGGCCTGCTGGCCTTCCAGCTGGCGCTGCTGGGCGCCGACCGATACGGGTAGGGGGCGGGGGGGGGGCTGTGGGGTGGGGGGGGGCTGTGGGAGGTTGGGGGAGCTGTGGGGCGGGGGGGGGTTGCGGGGCTGTGGAGCTGTGGGGCTGTGGGGGGGGTTTGGGGGGGAGTTGGGCAGGCTTTAGGGGGTGATTTGGGAGGGATTTAGGGGGGTTGGGGGCTGTGGGGGAGGATTTGGGGGGGGGCTTGAGGGGGGGATTTAGGGGGGTTGGGGCTGTGGAGGGGGGGCTTGAGGGGGGATTCAGGGGCGTTGGGGCTGTGGGGGAGGATTTAGGGGGGTTGGGGCAGGGGGGGCTTGGAGGGGGGCTTGAGGGGGGGTTGGGGCTGTGGGGGGGATTTAGGGAGGGATTTAGGGGGGTTGGGGCTGTGGGGGGATTTAGGGGGGGGATTTAGGGCGGTTGGGGCTGTGGGGGGGATTTAGGGGAGGTTGGGGCTGTGGGGGGGGCATTTGGGGGGGGATTTAGGGGGGTTGGGACTGTGGGGGGGATTTAGGGGGGTTGGGGCTGGGGGGGTTTGGGGGAGATTTAGGGGTATTGGGGCTGGGGGGGGGATTTGGGAGAGGATTTAGGGGGGTTGGGGCTGTGGGGAGGGCTTTGGGGGGGCTTGACGGGGGGGATTTAGGGGTTTGGGGCTGTGGGGGGTCTTTGGGGGGGGCTTTAGGGGGGGTGGGGCTGTGGGGGGAGGCACAGGGATGTGGGGATATGGGGTTATAGGGACATAACTGGGGTCGTCGTGGGGATGGGGGCGATACAGGGATGTGGGGACATGGGGATATGGGGTTTTATGGGGGACGTCGTGGGGACGCGGGGGTGTGGGGATACGGGGATGTGGGTGGAGATACAGGGATATGGGGACGTGGGGATATGGGGGCATCAGGATGTGGGGACGTGGGTAAATGGGGACATGGAGACACCAGAACATGGAGGCACGGGGATATGGGGACAGCGGGACATGGGGATGTGGAGATATGAGGATAAGGGACGTGGGGACACAGGAGGGTGGGGGTACGGAGGTGTGGGGACACGGGAACACGGCCGTATGGGGACGTGAGGGTCCAGGGACATCATGGGGATGTGGGGATATGGAGGCCCGGGGGGACATGGGGACATCTTGGGGACATGGGGATACGAGGCCGTGGAGGTACTGGGACGTGGGGTGGGGGCGATGGGAGGAGGGGTGGGGAGCTGCAGGTGGGGTCTGGGGCAGTGGGGCAGAGGGGTGTGGGGTGTCCCATGGGATCGGGGTCCCCACGGGGTGACGCGACCCTGATGTCCCCACATTTCCCGATGGGTCCCCGTGTCTCGCTGTCCCCAAGGGGCGGCCGTGCCACCACCCCACGGCGCTCACATCCCCTCGGTGCCACCCCCCGTGTCCCCACAGCTCCATCGATGGCCTCTTCCGCCCGCAGAAGCGCAACGCCCACGTCCCCCTCTGGAACTACACCCTGCTGCGGGCCCAGGTGGGTGCCACCCCGCCGCGTCCCCCCCTGCCATCCCCAGCGGGGGACGTCACCGTGTGTCCCCACAGATCTTCATCGTCTACTTCATCGCGGGGCTGAAGAAGTTGGATGCTGACTGGGTGGGGGGGTACTCCATGGCGTCCCTGGCGCGGCACTGGCTCTTCTCCCCATTTCGGTGAGCGGGGTGGGGTGGGTCGGGGTGGGTTGGGGTGGGTTGGGCTGTGTTGACTCAGTGAGTTGGGCTGGGTGGGGTGGGTTGGTTGGCATGGATTGAGTTGGCTTGAGTCAGGTTGGAGTTGAGTCAGGTTGGAGTTGAGTCAGGTTGGAGTTGAGTTGGAGGCAGGTTGGAGTCGGGTTGGAGTTGAGTTGGGTTGGGTTGGAGTCGGGTTGGGTTTGATTGGGTTGGGCTGGTTGGGTTGGTTGAGTTGAGTTGGGTCGAGTTGGGCTGAGCTGGTTGGATTTAAGTTGGGTTGAGTTGGGTTGGGTTGGTTGGTTTTGAGTAGGGTTGGGTTGAGTTGGGTTGGTTTGGTTTTGAGTTGGGTTGAGTTGAGTTGGGTTGGGTTGGTTGGTTTTGAGTAGGGTTGGGTTGATTGGGTTGGTTGGTTTTGAGTTGGGTCGAGTTGAGTTGGGTTGGGTCGAGTTGGGCTTGATTGGGTTGGTTGGATTGGTTTGCGTTGGGTTGGGTTGGTTGGGCTGGGTTGGTTGGGCTGTTTGGTTGGGTTGGTTGGGTTGGTTGGGCGGTTGGGCTGGTTGGTTGTGTTGGGTTGGTTGAGCTGGTTGGGCTGGTTGGGCTGGTTGGGTTGGTTGGGTTGGTTGGATTGGTTGGGTTGGTTGGGCTGGTTGGGTTGGTTGGGCTGATTGGTTGGGTTGGTTGGATTGGTTGGGTTGGTTGGGTTGGGTTGGGCTGATTGGTTGGGTTGGTTGGGTTGGTTGGTTGGGTTGGTTGGGCTGATTGGTTGGGTTGGGTTGGTTGGGTTGGTTGGGCTGGTTGGGTTGGGCTGATTGGTTGGGCTGGTTGGGCTGGTTGGGTTGGGCTGATTGGTTGGGTTGGTTGGTTGGGTTGGGTTGGTTGGGTTGGTTGGTTGGGTTGGTTGGGCTGATTGGTTGGGTTGGTTGGTTGGGTTGGTGGATTTCACAGAATCATAGTGACGGGGTTGGAACCGACCATGCGCTCACGTATCCAACCGCCTGTGGGTCGGGGCGGCGCGGTGCCGCAGGCTGGTGCTGTCGGAGGAGCTGACGAGCCGGCTGGTGGTGCACGGCGGGGGCCTGGCGCTGGATCTCTCCGCCGGCTTCCTCCTCTTCTTCGACGCCACGCGGCCCCTCGGCCTCGTCCTCGTCACCTACTTCCACTGCATGAACTCCCAGCTCTTCAGCATCGGTGACGCGGCGGAGGGGAGGGGGGGGGTGCCGGGGGGTCCCTGGGTTGGGGGGGGACCTGTGCCGGGGGTCTCGAACGCCGTCCCCATGTCCCTGTGTCCCCCCGTCCCCACAGATGTTGCCCTGTCCTACGCAGGGGGCTCGGAGATGTCCCTCATGTCCCTGTGTCCCCATAGATGTCCCTCTACCCCATGCAGGGGACATTTGGGGGTCCCTAACTTTGTCCCTTGTCCCCATCCGTGTCCCCCTTCCCCACAAAGAGGATCCCTAATGTCCCCGCGTCCCCCTGTCCCCATGGATGCCCTACGTCATGCAGGGGACGCTGGGGAGTCTGTAGGTTTGTCCCCATGTCCCTGTGACCCCGTGTCCTCAGGGATGTCGTCCTGCTGGGGACGCTGGGGGGTCCTTAGTGTCCCTGTGACCCCATGTCCCTATAGATGTCCCCCTGCCCCACGTTGGGGACATTGAGGGGGTCCCTAATGTCCCTGTGTCCCCATGTCCCCATTGATGTCCCCCTACCCCATGCAGGGGACTCTGAAGGATCCGTAATGTGTCCCCAAATCCCTATAGATGTCCCCCTGCCCCACATGGGGACATTGGGGGGGTCCCTAATATTCCTGTGTCCCCATACATGTCCCCCTACACCACGCTGGTGACATGTGGGGGTCCCTAACTTTGTCCCTGTGTCCCCATCCATGTCCCCCTACCCCATGCAGAGGACTCTGGAGGATCCCTAATGTCCCTGTGTCCCCATGGCCCCATAGATGTCCCCGTTCTCCAGGCAGGGGGCACTGGGGGGTCCCTAACTTTGTCCTTGTCCCCCCATGTCCCCATACATGTCCCCCTACCCCACGCAGGGGATTCTGAGGGACCTCTAATGTCCCTGTCCCCATGTCCCCATAATGTCCCCGTTCCCCATGCAGGGGGCACTCGGGTGTCCCTATCTTTGTCCCTGTGTCCCCATAGATGTTTCCCTACCCCATGCAGAGGATTCTGGGGGATCCCTAATGTCCCTGTCCCCCCATGTCCCCATAGATGTCCCCGTTACCCAGGCAGGGGGCACTGGGGGGTCCCTAACTTCGTCCCTGTCCCCCCATGTCCCCATAATGTCCCCATAATGTCCCCATACCCCAGGCAGGGGGCACTCGGGGGTCCCTAACATTGTCCCTGTGTCCCCATAGATGTCCCCCTACCCCACGCAGGGGATTCTGAGGGATCCTAATGTCCCTGTCCCCCCATGTCCCCATAATGTCCCCACAATGTCCCCATTCCCCATGCAGGGGGCACTCAGGGGTCCCTAACATTGTCCCTGTGTCCCCCTACCCCACGCAGGGGATTCTGAGGGATCCTAAAGTCCCTGTCCCCCCCTGTCCCCACAGTGTCCCCGTTCCCCATACAGGGGCATTACGGGGGTCCCTAACGCCGTCCCCCCGCAGGGATGTTCTCGTACACCATGCTGGCCAGCAGCGGGCTGTTCTGCCACCCCTCGTGGCCTCGCCGCCTGTTGTCCCGCTGCCCACGATGGCTGCAGGGGCTGCTGCCCACCACGGCCCCCCCCCAGCGCAGCCCTGACTGTCACTACGGGGGGCGGGGGGCCGCGTGGCGCCCGGCGCTGCGGCAGCAGCTGGCAGCCGCCTTCACGGTGCTCTACGTGCTGGAGCAGCTCTTCCTGCCCTACTCCCACTTCATCACGCAGGTGGGGGCGCCGCCGGGGGGGGGGGAAGATTTGGGGGGTGGGGGGGGGGGGGAGGGGTGATGTGTGGGGATGATGGAGGGGAGGGAGGCGTAGGGAGCCTACATAGGGAGACGTGGGTGCAGGGAGACATCTCTAGGGACATGGAGACACAGGGACAACAGGGACCCCCCGGTGTCCCCAGCAGGGTGACATCCCTGAGGACACGGGGTCACAGGGACATGGGGGCACTGCTGGGGGCTGGGGGACATGGGGGGGGAGGGGGCGTCAGCGGGGGGCGTTCAGTGGGGTGGGGACATTGCTGGGGGGGCCGTGGGGGTACAGGGACATCGGTGGGGGGCACATAGGGACAGGGGGAGATTGGTGGGGGGGACATGGGGACACTGGTGGGGGGCGTATAGGGGAGTGGGAACGCCGCTGGGGGCACATGGGGCCATGGGGACACTGGTGGGGGGGCACATGGGGATATGGGGACATTGGTGAGGGGGGCATAGGGACATAGGGACACTGCTGGGGGGCACATGTGGTTGCTGGGGGGGGATGTGGGGACATTGGAGGGGGGTATATAGGGGTGTGGGGATGTCAGTGGGGGGCACAAAGGGACATGGGGACGTGTGGGGTGTCGCAGAGGGACATGGGGACAGTGCTGGGAGCAAATGGGGACAGTGGGGGGGGCACACAGAGACACTGCTGGGAGATGCATAGGGACATGGGGATGTTAATGGGGGACACAAAGGGACGTGGGGGCACTGTTGGGGGCTGGGGGACTTGGGGGGGAGGGGGGGACGTCAGCGGGGGGCGTTCAGTGGGGTGGGAACATTGCTGGGGGGGCCGTGGGGGCACAGGGACATTGGTGGGGGGCACATAGGGACACAGGGAGATTGGTGGTGGGGACATGGGGACACTGGTGGGGGGCGTATAGGGGAGTGGGAACGCTGCTGGGGGCACACGGGGGCATGGGGACACTGGTGGGGGGGCACATGGGGATATGGGGACATGGGGGGGAGCACATAGGGACACAGGGACACCACTGGGGGGGCGCATGGGGATATGGGGACACTGCTGGGGGGCACATAGGGACACAGGGACGGTGCTGGGGGGGGCACATGAGAGTGTGAGGACATCAGTGGGGGGCACAGGGACGGTGCTGGGGGGCACATGGGGAACTGGGGTCATTGGTGGGGGGGGATTTAGGGGTGTGGGGTCTCAGGGACAGCGCTGGGGGGGACACGGGGACATTGGTGGGGGGCACATAGGGGTGTGAGGGCACTGCTGGGGGGCACGTGGTGACATTGGCAGTGCTGGGGGTCTTACAGGGACACAGGGACATTGGTGGGGGGGCGCATGGGGATATGGGGACACTGGTGGGGGGCACATAGGGACATGGGGAGATTGGTGGTGGGGACATGGGGACACTGGTGGGGGGCGTATGGGGAAGTGGGAATGCTGCTGGGGGCACATGGGGGCATGGGGACACTGGTGGGGGGCACATGGGGACACAGGGACATTGGGGAGGGGCACTTGGGGATATGGGGACATTGATGGGGGGCACATGGGGATATGGGGACACCGGTGGGGGGCAAATAGGGACACAGGAACACCGCTGGGGGGGCACACGAGAGTGTGAGGACATCAGTGGGGGGCACAGGGGCGGTGCTGGGGGGCACATGAGGAACTGGGGTCATTGGTGGAGGGGTCACAGAGGGACACGGGGACATTGGTGGGGGGCGTATAGGGGTGTGAGGGCACTGCTGGGGGGCACGTGGTGACATTGGCAGTGCTGGGGGTCTTACAGGGACATTGGTGGCGATGTGGGGCAGCGGTGGGCTGGCAGCCAGGCCGTGCTGTGCCATCTGTGCCCCCCAGGGCTACAACAGCTGGACCAAGGGGCTGTACGGCTACTCGTGGGACATGATGGTGCACTCCCGCTTCCACCAGCACGTGAAGATCACCTACAGGGACGGGCTGACGGGGGAGGTGGGCTACCTGAAGCCAGGGGTGAGCGATGCGGCCCTGCGGGGCTTTGGGGGGGGGGCTTGGGGGGGTCGGAGGGGGGTTCTGCGCTCTGATAGAGGGGGTCTGTAGGTGTTCACGCAGACCCGGCGCTGGAAGGACCACGCCGACATGCTGAAGCAATACTCGACGTGCCTGAGCCAAATCCTGCCCCAGTACAACGTGTCCCAGCCCCAGATCTACTTCGACATCTGGGTGTCCATCAACGACCGCTTCCAGCAGAGGTGGGGGCGCTGGGGGGGGGGGGGGGGGCAGCTGGGGGGGGGCCTGGGGGGGGCTGAACACGGCGCTGCTTTGGGTGGGGGGAGTGCGTGGAGGTGGGGGAACATGGGGGGATGTTGGGGTTCCAGTGGGGCGCTGACCCCATCGGTGGGGACACATGGGGACATCGGTGCTTCCAGTAGAGGTGGGGACACTGAGGGGGTCCTGTGGGGCACTGAACCCATCAGTAGGGACACGTATGGGGACACTGAGGGGGCCAGGGGGGCGCTGACCCCATTGTTGGGGACACGTATGGGGACATGTATGGGGACATCGGTGCTTCCAGTAGAGGTGGGGACACGTGGGGATATCGAGGGGGTCCTCAGGGGCACTGGCCCCATCAATAGGGACACACATGGGGACAGTGAGGGGGACAGTGGGGCACTGAGCCTATAACTGCATCCAATAGAGATGGGGACACAGATGGGGACATTGGAGGGGTCCTGTGGGGCACTGACCCCATCACTGTGGTCCAATGGAGGTGGGGACACATGTGGGGACATTGGGGGGGCCCTCAGGGGCACTGACCCCATTGGTGGGGACACATATGGGGACATCCGTGCTTCCAGTAGAGGTGGGGACACGTATGGGGACGCTGTGGGGGTCCTGTGGGGCACTGACCCCATCCATAGGGACACATATGGGGACACTGAGACGTGGGGATGTTGGTGGGATCCTGTGGGGTGAGGGCACATATGGGGACGTTTGTAGAGGTGGGGACACTGGGGGGGTCCTGTGGGGCGCTGACCCCATCAGCACTTCCAACAAAGGTGAGGATGCAGGCATCAGTGGGGACACACAAGGACACCGAGGGGGCCGGGCAGGTTGCTGCCCCCCAACACTGCATCCAGTCGGGGGGGGACGCGTGGGGGGACACGGGGACATCGCTGGGGCCGCTTGTGGGGGACGCTGGGGGCTCTGGTGGGATGGGGACACATGGGGACGCAGGGAGGGTTGTGTGGGGCGCCGGCCCCACTGGTGACCCCGCAGGTTGGTGGACCCACGGGTGGATCTGGTGACGGCGGAATGGTCCCCATGGCGCCCCACGCCGTGGCTGCTGCCGCTGCTGGTGGAGCTGTCGCCATGGAGGGAGAAGCTGCAGGAGCTGGAGAGCGGCCTGGACGGACACACGGACGTCGTCTTCATCGCCGACTTCCCCGGTAGGAGAGCGGGGGGCTCCTGTGGGCCCCGGTGGTTTTGAGTCCAAATGGAAGGCGATGGGCGGGTTGGAATGGGGGCGAGGGAGGGGATGGGAGGGGGTGGGAT
>NC_136840.1:1246701-1398179 GCF_951394365.1 Tetrao urogallus | reverse complement strand
CCTTGATGCGGCGCAGCACGGCGGCCAGCGTGGCCCCACAGAGGTTGGCCGAGCGGGTGGAAACGATCTGGCAGATGCGGTGGGTGGCCAGGCAGTCCTCATGGGACGGCTCCAGGCCCAGTTTGGTGAGGATCTCGTGGGCTTTCTGCAGCCCCTCTTTCTCCCTGCACACCGAAGAACAGAAGACATCTGTGCCTGGAAATCCGCTGTGGGCCCAGCACTTCCCCCAGCCAGCGGGTGGTGGGTTGGGACCCCACAAAGACACCCAGCCCCCGCTCACTTCTCGATAGCAGAGACAAATCTGGTCTCAAAGTGTCCAGTGGTGCGCAGATCCGAAGAGAGCTTCCCTCGGAAGAGAAGCCCCTCCTTGGCCATCTTCACCAGGATGAGGCGCACCAGCTCGCCCATGTACATCCCACTGATCATCTTCTCGAACCTCACAAACACAAGAGGTGCACAGTTGGACCCCCACCGTTAACCCCAACCGCGCCTCCCGTCTGCGGAATGGGAATTCTGTAGGACCGGGCTGTGGACATTAGGTGGTGGTGTTCCCTTTCATTGCTGATGGATTTGTTGGCAGGGGAAACGCGGATCGACAGCCCCGAGCGCAGGGCTGGCAAGGGAAGCGGGCGTTGGGTGGACGTGCCAGCCCGAATCCCACGCGGTCCCCGTTGGCGGGACGGAGGACACTGTGACCCAGTTAACTGGGACAACCCCTCCGGTCCCTCACAATGGGAGGATGGGCAACGTGGCGCAGAGCAGAGCCAGGAATCTGCTTACAGCTGCTTGCCAGGGTTGAGCGAGCCCATGTCTATCTCATGGTCGAACTCGGTCCTGATGTCATTGAGCACGCCGTCGTCCCCGAAGGCGCCCCACTCCATGTTGATGCACATCCGGCCCTCGTCCCCCTCCACCAGGTCGATGTGCCTCATCTCCTCCATGTAGCAGGCGTTGGTGCCCGTCCCTGCGCCGAGCACGGAGACCCGCTCGCATCGGAGGCCGGATCTCCCCTGTCCTCCCCAGTTACACCACGCAACCCACCAGAATCCCCGCACTCAGCCCCAGTTACACCACGCAACCCACCAGAATCCCTGTGCTCAGCCCCAGTTACACCACGCAACCCACCAAAATCCCTGTGCTCAGCCCCGCTTACCCACGATGAGTCCGACTTCACAGTTTTGGTCATCATAGCCACAGGACATCATGGTGCCAACAGTGTCATTTACCACCGCCACGATGTCGATGTCGAAGTCCTAAAATGGTGGAGGGGGCACTGAGTGCCACCAAAGAGCAGCGCAGCGTCTCCGCTTGCACGGTGACGACGTGCGTTGCGTCCCGTGTGTCCCATCCTGGGATTTTGGGAGCTGGGACACCTTACCCCACGCTTCTTGATGGCCTTGCGCAGCAGGGACACCACGTCCTTCCCCTCCACGCTGCTGCACTTGAATCCCTTTGTCCAGTTGACAAGGATGCTCTGTGTTGGGGGAAGAGATAGAAGGGGACGCTCAGCCGGACCCCGCACCACCACGTATCCAAAACTGCACCTCAAGGTCAGAACCATCAACCTGCTGCTCAAAGTCAGAGCCACCAACACACAACTCAACATCAGAGCCACCAACACACAACTCAAAGTCAGCCACCAACCCACAACTCAAAGTCAGGGCCACCAACCCACAACTCAAAATTAGAGCCAACCCACAGCTCAAGGTCAGGCCCTCCAACCCACAGCTCAAGCTCACTACAACCCAACCCACGTCTGAAGGTCAGAGCCGCCCAGCCTCCTCCAGCACAGGGACGGACACGGCTCTGCAGGCAGCCCCTCCCTCTTATCACTGCCATCGGCATCTGCAGCGGTTCCCACGTCCCAGTTTATGGCCACAGGCACGTGAGTCATCGGCTCCCTGCCGCCGGCAGAGGGACGTGACCTCAGCTCTTGGCTTCATGGAGCCCTGCAGCAAAACCGGCTCTGATGCACGCGGAGGGCACCGGTGGGACGGGGTCTCACCCGTCACCGCAGTCATAGGAACACGACTTCCGGCACCTCGGAATGGAGCTGCAGACGTGCCGAGCCGCTGCCGTGCCGTGGAGCTGCCCACCAGCCGACCCCACATGGGGTGAGCCCTGGGAAGCAGGAGGTGGCGGTGTGCGATGTGCCCAGCGAGGTCGCTGGTGCCGATGTGGTGCTCGGCACGTCCCCGGGGCTGCCGGGCTGCAGGCAGCTGCTGCCCCATGCCTTCATCCAGCAGCAGCAGCTGCTCGCCGAGAGCACAATGAGAGAGGCACAGAGAGCTCTGTGTCCCATGGGAGCCACCGGGATCGCCGAGATGGCCGCAAAGGGTCATTCACATGGCTGCAGGGCCACGTGGGGCTTTAGGGCCACGAGACGACTGTAAGGCCATGAGGGCGATGTAGGGCTGTAGGGTGGTGAGGGGCTGTAGAGCCACGAGGAGCTGTAGGGCCATGGGGAGCTGTAGGGTCATGTAGGGCTGTAGGGCCACATGGGGCTGTAGGGTTATGAGGGGCTGTAGGTCCAAGAGGTGACTGTAGGCCTTCCCTCAGCCTCTTCTCTGCGCTGAACCCAAGGGATCTTCTCCCTACACACGTTGCCCTCACCCCCCTTCTCCATCCTCCTGGCCCGCCTTTGGATACCATTAGATGCTTTTAGGTCCTTCTTCCGGTGCTCCAACGGCCCCCAGTGCTCCAGGTGTGACCCCACCGGGGCACAGCCACCCAATCCTGCACAGAACGTCACCCCTCGGCCCCCCACATCCCTCACCCACCTCATCCAGCTTGGTCTGGTGACACGGGAAGGAGAAGGTGAAGCCGAGGGGCAGCTTCTTCTCCTTGATGTTCAGCTTCTCCATGAAGTTGGCCAGGCACTCAGCGATGTGGTCAAAGAGCTGAAAGGCAACGGCTGAGGATGAGCAACGGTGACATCTTGGTGTCTCGACAGACATCCCAGCACCTCAGAGAACATCCCAGCATCTCAAAGGACATCTTGGCATCTCGAAGGACATCTTGGCATCTCGAAGGACGTCGCGGCGTTGTCTGGACTACTGCCCCACTGTGGGTGGATGTTCCTTTTGGGGAGGAAAACGGAGAAGGGGGGAGGCCCACCTGCATCCCGCTGCCTCGCATGAGCTCCTCGTGGATCTCATAGATCTGGCTCTCCATCTCCACCTTCTGCAGGCCGTTGTCGGACACCTTCACCCGCAGCACGCGGAAATTGGTGCCACCGAGGTCCAGCGCCAAGAAGTCTCCGTCCTCTGGGAAGAGAAAGCCAGGGGTGAACCCAAACTCAAACCACAGGGGTGAGCCCCAAAACCACGGAGATTAACCCCAAAATTCTACAGGAATAAACCCCGAAACTCCACAGGGGTGAACTCCAAACTGTACAGGGCTGAGCCCCAAAAGCACAGGAGTTAGCCCCAAAACTCTACAGCACTCAGCCCCAAAATGACGGGGATTAGCCCCAAAACTCTACAGGGGTGAATCCCAAAACTGTACAAGAGTTAGCCCCAGAACTGTATGGGGATGAGCCCCAAAACCACGGGGCTGAACGCCCAAATTCTACAGGAGTTAGCCCTAAAACCACAGGATTGAATCCCAGAAATCCACAGAGGTGAACCCCAAAACCACAGGGGCTGGCCCAAAACTCCACAAAGGTCAGCCCCAAACCCGCAGGGATTAACCCCAAAACTCAACTGCAGTGAACCCCAGAACTCCATAGGGGTTAGCCCCGAAACCATGAAATCAAACCCCAAAACTATGCGTGTTAGCCCCAAACTCTACAGGGCTGAACCCCCAAACCCCACAGAGGTTACCCCAAAAACCACGGGGTGACCCCGCAGCGCTGCAGGTCCTGTAAGGTCGCAGCACCAGAGCCATTCCCGTAGGCTGACGCAAGAATCCCAAGAGAGCTCCCCAGCCCTTCCCCACGCTCTGCCCTTCCACAGCGTCGCCCAGCAGAGGAGATGCTTTCGGAGGAAATCCGAGCGCTGCTCTGGGAACGCAGCCCAGCAATCCGCAGAGCTGCTGGCACGTGGCTGCAGGCCGGCCCCCGTCCCTCCGCGTGCATTTCGGCCCAGCAGGATTGGGGACAAGAGCGAGAGCTGCGGGGTGGCGGAAGGTGGGGACAGAAAGCAGCGTTCGGTGGCACACCGGTGTCTGAAGGGGGGATTGGGTGGGGGGTGCGTGGGGACACGTGGTGACCTCATGGAGCGTGCTGACATCAGCGTGTGTGGGGACGTGGGGACACGGACGGTGACTTCATGGAGCGTCTGTGACACTGGCAAGCATGGGGACATGGAGACACGGATGGTGACGTCATGGAGCCTTCGTGATGTCACCGTGCGCAGGGACATGGATGGTGGCTCCATGGAACCTCTGTGACATTGGAGTGCGTGGGGACGTGGGGACAAGGATGGGGACACGGGGACAGATGGTGGCTTCATGGAGCCTTTGTGATATCGATGTGCGTGGAGACACAGGGACACGGACACTGCGGTGGTGGCTTCATGGAGCCTTCAAGATGTCGGGGTGCGCAGAAGTGGGGACACAGATGGTGACTTCACGGAGCCTTCGTGACATTGGTGAGCATGGGGACATGGGGACATGGACGGTGACTTAATGGAGCCTTTGTGAGGTCTGTGTGTGCATGGAAACGTGGTGGCTTCATGGAGACTTCGTGACATCGGTGTTTTGTGCAGGGATGTGGGGAGATGATTGGTGGCTTCACGGAGCCTTCATGACATCAAGGTTTGCAGGGACACGGGGACATGGATGGTGACATGGAGCCTTCATGACATTGGTGGGCACAGACATGGGGACACAGACGGTGACATCATGGAGCCTTCGTGATGTCACTGTGCGTGGGGACATAGATGGTGGCTCCATGGAGCATTTGTGACACCCGTGTGTGCGGGGACATGGGGACATGGATGGTGACTTCATGGAGCCTTCATGACATCAGGGCTTGCAGGGACATGGGGACACGGATGGTGACATCATGGAGCCTTCGTGATGTCACTGTGCGTGGGGACATGGATGGTGGCTCCACAGAACCTCTGTGACATCGGAGCGCGTGGGGACGTGGGGACACAGACGGTGGCTTCATGGAGCCTCTGTGACACTGGTGTGCACAGGGACGTGGGGACACGGACTGTGACTTCATGGAGACTTCGTGACATCGGTGTGCATGGAGACGCGGACACTGCAGTGGCGGTTGCACGGCGCCTTCACAATGCTGGTGTTTGCGGTGGGGACGTGGATGGTGACTTCGTGGAGCCTTCGTGACACCAGTTTGCACAGAGACACGGCTGGTGACATCACGGAGCCTTGAGGACATCGCCGTGTGCAGGGAAGTGGGGACAAGGACGGCGCCCGGGGCACAGATCCAGGAAAGCAGATCCCAGCAGCCAAGGAACCTCGCCGTGCGCAGGTCGGAGCCGCAGAGCTCCGGTTTCCACCCCACACCCCCGGAGGTTGGGGCTCCAGGCGCTGCCTCGCGCCGCGATAAGACGCAAGCAAACAGGAAAGCAAACAGCGCGGCTCACAGCGCGGCTCACCGCCGGGGGCTGTTTGCTCTCTGCAAAGGGCCCAAAGATAAGCACTGCTTCCCTGCCCCTGCAGCAGAGCTGTGCGGAAAGCAGCGCCGAGGCGCACAGACAGCAGAGCTCGGCTCCTCTGGTGCGGAGCCGTGCCTCATCCGACATCTCAGGCCCACACCCTTCATCTCGTGTCCTTGCCCTTCATCTCGTGTCCTTGCCCTTCATCTCGTGTCCTTGCCCCACATCTCGTGCCCTCCCCCTACATCTCAGCCTGACCCGCTGGCTGCGTAAGCCCTCTCATCCAGCATAATCCAGGAGGTGACGCCGACCCTGGAGGTCTGAGCCCTGCAGAGCACCCCGTCCCGGCCGGGAGGAGAGGCAGCGTGGCAGCGATGCTTTGGGATCGCTGTGTTGGGGTTGCTCCAAATGATGGCTCGGCAGCTGCTGGGAAGGACGGCCCGTGCTGGGCCAAGCGTCCGTCATGCACAGAGTGCGGCTGGACGCACGGCTGTGAGTGGGGCAGGAACGCCGCGGGTGGGGGTGGGTGAGTTTACCATGGCAGGGCTGGACCTACACCATCTTTAAGGACCTGTCCAACCCAACCACCCAATGGTTGTGTGACCTCTAAGGACCCTTCTGACCCAAACCATCCCATGGGTCTGTGACTTTGAAGTCCCTTTGAACTCCTCCATTCAGTGGCTCGATGCTCTTTAAAGGACCCTTCCAACCCAACACTTGATGGCTCTGTGATCTTTAAGGACCCTTCCAACCCAACACTTGATGGCTCTGTGATCTTTAAGGACCCTTCCAACCCAACACTTGATGGTTCTGTGACCTTTAAGGACCCTTCCAACCCAACACTCCATGGCTCTGTGATCTTTAAGGACTCTTCCAACCCAACACTCGATGGCTCTGTGATCTTTAAGGACCCTTCCAACCCAACACTCGATGGTTCTGTGACCTTTAAGGACCCTTCCAACCCAACACTCGATGGCTCTGTGACCTTTAAGGACCCTTCCAACCCAACACTCGATGGTTCTGTGACCTTTAAGGACCCTTCCAACCCATCCATTCCATGGCTCTAAGCTCTTCAAAGACCCTTTCAACCCAATCATCCCACGGCTCTGCGATCTTTCAGGACCCTTCCAACCCATCCATTCTGCAGTTCTACAACTCCCCGATTTCCCACCAGCTCCCAGCGTTCTTCGCTTTTCCCCCATCAGGTTTTATGAGGACCCCACAGGAGGGTTCTGGGAGCATCTGCACCCAACGACCGCACCAGGAAGTCGTTCGGCGTCGGATGCACTGATGGGAGCCCAAAGTGGAGCCGTGCCCCCCCCGGCCAAGAGGCGCCGGTCCCTCGGGGAGGATGAGAGGCGTGTGGGAAGGGAGCAGAAAGGCGGCATTGTCAGCTGCCTCCTCACGCGGTCCCCATCGCATTCAGCGCTAATGAGAAGCGATGATCCGACCCGTGACCACCTCATCCTGCCAGCACGGCGCACAGGAGGGCCGCCCGCAGCCCACGGCCACCAGGAGCCCCTCGGTCTGAAGGAGACCCCCACCCCGGTTGCACCCAGCCCAGAGGGGCGCGAGCTGCCCCACGGCGCCGTACCTGTGCCGTCTGGGGTGGACCTGACGAAGGAGGGCAGCATCTTGACGGAGGCGGTGGGGTTGGTGTCAGCACCCAACCCCTTCTCCATCTCCTTGCGGAAGCGTTCGGACACCTCCTGCAGCGTGTCCTCGGAGAGCCGCATGTGGTACAGGTACTTGTCCACCTGTGGGGCACGGAGGGGCAGAGGGTGAGCAGTGGGGCTGGGGGATGCGGGGACGACGCTGCAGCTGGAGGGTGGGAGCGGGTCGCCCACAGCAGGGCACGACAGCGGTGTGCGTGGAGAACTGCTGCCACTCGTCTGCCCCAGCACCCGGAGCTGCCCTGCAACTCAACCCCAAGGTGGCCCAAGAGAAATCCAGCCCCAGTGGCCAAAGCGGCGTCCAGCCCCACAGAGGCCAAAGCGGCGTCCAGCCCCACAGAGGCCAAAGAGGCGTCCAGCCCCACAGTGGCCAAAGAGGCATCCAGCCCCACAGCAGCTCAAGACAAGTCTGACTCTACAGGTGGCCCAAGAGAAGCTCAGCCCTACAGGTGGCCCAAGAGAAGCCCAAATCGAAGGCGGCCCTAGAGAAACCCAACCCTACAGGTGGCCGAAATGAAGCTCAACCCTACAGATGGTCCAAAAGATGCTCAACCCTGCAGGTGGCCCAAAAGAAGCCCAAACCTGGGGTGGCCAAAGAGACGTCCAGCCCCGCAGTGGCTCAAGACAAGTCCGACTCCACAGGCGGCCCAAGGGAAGCCCAGCCCTACAGGTGGCCCCAAAGAATGAATTCTACAGGAGGCCCAAGGGAAGCCCAGCCCTACAGGCAGCCTAAGAGAATCCCAGTCCCACAGGTGGCCCCAGAACCCCCACCTGCAGGCGCCCAAACACGCTGGCACAGCCCAGCTCAACCTCCGCCACCCCAAACTGGGGTTGGATCCCCAGCCGTGGGGCTGGGAGTGACTCCTCGGTCGGCGGGACGCAGCGCTGCGCAGGGGATGCCGGTGGCGAGGATTCGGCGCGGGGCCCCGCAGGGAGGGCAGCCGGCAGCTGCTCGCCCCGCGTGCAGCATCAGAGCAACTCGGAACGGAACGCCTCGTCCCTGAGCCGGCTGCCAGCTCCCATCCGAGCGGGGCAGGGACGGACGGACGGCGGGAGGCGTGCAGACAGACAGACGGCCAGGCTGTGCCCTGGCCCCATGACCCTTCCCTACCCGCTAATTAAAGGGCAGCGGCCAACTCAGAAGGAAACCCCACCCACGGGGCTCAGCTCACCTGTCTGCATGCACGTACGGCTCCGTCCCCCCTGCGCCCCCCGCGGCGTCACCAGGCGCGGGGTCACCTTCCTTTAATCCCCAAAGCCCTTTTAAACCCAGGATCATCTTCTCCTCCAAACTCAGCGCCCATCCCACCCGGCTCAGCCGGGTCAGGGCACCCAGCACCCACTTCCCCCTCACCCCCCCTCCTCTCCCCCCCCCGGCCTTTTCCCCTCCCCCTCCCCATAGGAAGGGCGCTGCTTTTGGTTCCGTTTTTTTGTGTTATCTCCGGAGCAGCTGCCACCCCTCCCATCTCCAATCACCCCCCCGGGGCCCCACAGTTGCAGAAGGAGCCGAGGCTGCGCCTTTCTGGGCAGATTCTTTCACTTTTTGGCACCGGGGGAAGACAAACAGCTCTTATGCATGAAAACCGCATCTGGGCCGGGCGGGCTTTAACCCCGAGCTGCACAGAACCCAAAGCACCGAGCGTGGGAACCCCCCCCCCCCCCCCCCCCCAGACCCCCTCCCAGCTCTTACCCAACCCCTCACCCCATAAAACCCCGCAGCTTTGGGGAGCGCTGACCCCATTCTCCCATCCCGGAAGGTGACGAAGGCCACGCTGCCGCTGTGACCCCGCAGCCCCACATCCTCACCACCCCACGTGTGCACGCTGTGACCCCACAGCGCAGCCGAGCCCCCGTGACGCAGCCCGGAGTCACTTCCAGCCAGGCTGAGTCACCGCGTTCCTGCTCGGCCGGTTCCTCCTCCCCAGCCCTGCACCCAATTTCTCGGCCCCATCCATCCGTCCTCAGCCTCATCCATCCCTCCCATCCCTGCCTGGCCCCACTGACCCTTCCTCAGCCCCACTCCCCATTCCTCAGCTCCATCCATCCGCCAATCCTTCCTTGGCTCCGCTCATCCTTCCTCGGCCCCATTCGTTCCTCCTCGGCCCCACTCACCCCTGCCCAGCCCCACTCACCCATCCTCAGCTCCACTCACCCGTCCATCCTTCCTTCGGCCCCATTCACCCCTCTTCAGCCCCACTCATCATTTCTCAGCCCCACTTCCTCTTCAGCCCCATACATTCATCCCCAGCCCCACTCACCCTACCTTGGCCCCATCCATCCATCCTCAGCGCCATCCACCCACCCATCCCTGCTTGGCCCCACTGACCCTTCCTCAGCCCCTCTCACCCTTCTTCAGCCTCATCCATCCATCCCCAGCCCCATCCATCCTTCCTCAGCCCCACTCACCCTTCCTCAGCCCCATCCATCCATCCGTCCATCCATCCTTCCTTCCTTCCTTCCTTCCTTCAGCCCCATTCACCCCTCTTCAGCCCCACTCCCCCATCCCCAGCCCCATCCATCCCTTATCAGCCCCATTCACCCTTTATCAGCCCCACTCCCCCATCCCCAGCCCTGCCCACTCTTCCTTGCCCCCCATCCTCATCATCTGCAGGGGATGCTCTTTAAATCTGCCCCCAAAATCCCTCAAGGCGATGGAAGGAGGAATCTGTCTGTCTGTCTCTCTGTCTGTCTGTCTGTCTGTCCCACTGCTGGGATGAGGAGGGGCCGTTCCCAGGACCCCGCAGTCACACAGCCCCTATTGGGGATGGGGGGAGGGGGGAGAATGAAGACAAGTCTGGGGGAAGAAAGAAAGCTGACAGCCCCAGTGTTTGTGCTGGGAGTCATGAACTCGCCGCTGGCTGTCAGCCACCCCGCTGTCACCTCAACTGAGTCACCCCACTGTCACTTTACCCCGCTGTCAGCCACCCCACTGCCATCCCATTGCTTCCCCGCTGCCCCCAGGACCCGACGAAGCCCCCAGGAGCTCAATGAGGGGCACGTGGGGCCGCTCCCCCCGCTCCCCCCCCCCCGTGCAGGTTGTGGGTTTTGGGTTCTGTCCCACCTTCGGGGCATTTCGGAATCCGCAGCCCCCTCCCCCTCCCCCAAATTCGGTCTGAAAACGCGACCCAACGGAACGGAACCAACCCGCAAAGCCCGCATTTCCCGCCCCATCGGATCCCCTATAGCGCAGCTCTGCCTTGCGGCGCCGACCCCCCCCAGCCCCAAACACCGACCCCCCCCCCCCCCCCCCAAAACACCGCTTCCAGCCCCGCACCCCCCCGGCGCTCCGCCGCCCCATAACCGGACGGAGCCGCACCGCAACGGCAGCGCCTCCGGACCCCCCCCCTTCTCTTCCCCCCCCTCCCGGCGTTACACAACCCTCTCCACGTGCCCCCCCCCGCCGCCCCCCCCCTCCATCGGAGCTCCTCGGGCACTTTCGGCACTTCTTTTTTTCCTTCCTCCCCCCCCGCGCCTTTTCTTCACTTCCTACCGAACTCGGCCAGCGTGGCGCTCCGCTCTCCTCCCCATCTTCGCCCCCCCCGCACCCCCCCATAGGACCCCACAGGAGCCCATAGGACCCCCATCCCCCCCCCCCCGCCCCCCGCCCCGCATCCACCACGCGATGCTCCGTCCGAACAAAGAAGCCGCGCTCAGCCCAGGCGCCGCTCCGTTCCCCGAATCCCACCGCGTTTCGCCCCCCCGCATCCCTCAGGACCCCCCCGGCCCGGCCCGGTCCCCCCCCGCCGCGGGGCCACGCAGGGACACGCGGGGCACGTCCCGCACGGCGGCAGCGCTCAGCCCGCCCACGGCCACGCGGGGACAGCGCCGGCGCCGCCGCTCTTTTTTCCGCCTTTCTTCCTCTTTTCTTCCATTTCTTCCTCTTTTCCCTCCGTTTTTATCGCCCCCTCCCCCCCGTTTTTACTTTCGTTTTCTTTTTTCCTATTTTTTCTCCTTTTTTTGCCGCTTTCCCCCCTTTTTTTTCCCTTGTTTCATTTTTTCTCCTTCCTCTTTTTCCTCCTTTCCTTTCCCCCTTTTTTTCCCCTCTCCCTTTTTTCCCCTTTTCCTTTTCTCCCCCCATTTCGTTTTCGCTTTTTTCCTTTCCCCTTTTCCCCTTCCCTCGTTTCCCCTTCCCACTTTTCCCCTTCCCACCTTTCCATTTTTCCCCACTTCCCTCCTTTCTCTCCCCCTTCCTCCCTCTTTCCCCTCCTTTCTTTTCACCCTTCCACCCCTCCCCTCTTCCGACACCCCCTCCCCTTTTCACCTCTCCATTCCTCCCCCCGCTTTGCCCTCCACTTCCAACTCCCCTCTCCCCCCGCCCACCTTCTGCGCCTGGTCGTGGTTGAGTTCCGTGAAGAAGTACGCGAGCAGATGGGACGCGATCATGTCGGCGGTGCGGTGCGGTGCGGAGCGGTGCGGTGCGGTGCGCCGATCCCGCCCGTCGCGCTGAGCCTCATTGAGGAGTTTCCCGGCCCCCCCCCCGCCCCCCGCCCCGTGACGCCGCGCCGCAGCCGCTCCTCCATTGGAGGAACAGAGAGGGTGTGGGACCCCCCCGAGGGACGGGGCGCCGCTAGGGGGCGCTGTAAGAGCGTGGGGAGTGGGGGGGGTGTGGGGTAGGGGGGGTGTAGGGGGGGCTTAGCTATGGGGTGGGGGTGTTTATGGGGTGGGGGAGTTGCGGGGGGGGGGGGGTGTATGGGGTGCGGGTGTGTGTAGGGGGTCCGTCTATGGGGTCGGGGTGCGTGTTTGGGGGGTGTGTATGGGGTGCGGTGGGGGTGTGCGCAGGGAGGACCGGCTGTGGGGTGGGGGTGGGTATGGGGTGGAGATGTGTGTGTGTGTGTGTGTGTATGGGGTGGGGGGGGTGCGTAGGGGGGGTGTATGGGGTGGGGGGGTGTGGGATGGGTGGGGGGGAGTGCTTAGGGGTGGGGGGGTGAAGAGGGCTATCTATGGGGTGGGGGTGTGTGTGGGGTGGGGGGGTGGGGGGTGTGTATAAGATGGGGTGCTGTGTATGGGGGTTTGTATGGGGTGGGGGTGGTTGTGTGGGGGGTGTGTATGGGGTGGGGTGGGGGTGTGTGTAGGGGGGCTCTGTATGGGGTGGGGGGGTGTATGGGGGGGTTGTGGGGTTGGGGGATGTATGTGGGGGTGTATATGTGGTGGGGGGTTGGTGGGGTGTGTGTGTATGGGATGGGGGTGTGTGTAGGGGGGCTATCTGTGGGGTGAGGGGGTGTGGGATGGTGGGGTGGGGGGGTGCATAGGGGGGCTCTATGAGTTAGGGGTGTACATGGGGTGTGAGGTTGGGGGGTGTATATGGGGCGGGGGGGCTGTATGGGATGGGAGTGTGTGCAGGGGGGCTATCTGTGGGGCGGGGGTTTATATGGGGTGGTGGGCTGGGGGGTGTGTGTGTGTGGGAGGGGTGTATGGGGTGGGAGTGTGGGGTTGGGGAGGTGCGTATAGGCATGGGGGGGTGTAGGGGGCCTGTCTATGGGGTGGGGGGGTGTGTAGTGTATGGGGGGTGTCTATGGGGTGGGGGGGTATGGGATAGGTGGGGTGGGGGTGTGTGTAGGAGGACTATCTATGGGGTGGGGGTGTGTATGGGGTGGGGGAGTGGGGGTGTGTGCGTGTATGGGATGCGGGGGGTGTATGGGGGTATGTATCGGGTGGGGGTGTGGGGCTGGGGGGCTGTGGGATGGGTGGGGTGGGGGTGTGTGTTTAGGGGGTATGTATGGGGTGGGGGTTAGTGTGGGGTGGGGGGAGTACAGGACGGGGGGTGAGTATGGGATGGGGGTGTGTGTAGGGGGACTATCTATGGGGTGGGGGTGTATATAGGGTGGGAGATTGGGGGGTGTGTATGGGATGGGGGGGTGTAGGAGGGGTGTCTATGGGGTGGGGGTTGGGGGTGTGTGGGCTTGTGGGATGGGGGTGTTTAGGGGATGTGCGTATGGGGTGGGGGTGTATTGGGAGCTGGGGGTTTATGGGGTGGGAGCGTATGGGACGCGGGGGGGGTGTATATGGGGTAGGGATGTATGAGGTGGGTGCGTGGGGGGAGAGGATACATGTGGTGGAGGTGTATGTGGGGTGGGTGTGCGTAGGGGGTGGGGGGCACATTGGGGGGGATGTATGGGGTGGGGGGCGTATATGGGACAAAGACGCGTCTATGGGGTGGGCACAGACGGGGTGAGCTTCTATGGGGTGAGCGCTTTGGGATGGGAGAAGATGCACGGGGTGGTGGGGAAGGGACGTCTATGGGGTGGGATGGGTAGGATGGGATGGAAGGGGGGGGCAGGGGGGGCACGTGTCCGCACACGGCGCCCCACATCGCCCGCCCCACGGCCCCGTGCGCCGTCACATGGCCTGCAATGTGCAGCGCTGCGTGCTCAGCCACCCGTGTGCACCCGTCAGACCCCATCAGCCGTCACCCCACAGCGCAGCTCCGAGCTCTGGGGAGCCCCGGATCCCAATCCCCATCCCCTCCCACCCCAGTGCTGCCCCATAAGTGGGTGCCTGAGGCGGCGGTGGGATCTGGGGGCTGTCTGCGTCCCCGTGGCCCCGTTGGGTCGTCCTTTGGGCTCGGGGTCCCCGCTGCTTTTTGGGGTGAAGGATGATGTGGGGTGGATGAATGGGATTGGGGGGGAGTGGGAAGGGATGGGGGAACGAAAGGGGGGGGAAATGGGAATGAAGGGAAATGGGGGGAGAAAGGAAGGAATAAGAAGTGGAAAACTGGAGGGGAAATATGGAGGGGAAATGGGAAATAAAAGGGGGGAAGTGGAGGGGAAACGGAGAGGAAGGACCAGACCCTCAGGAACGTCCCCAAGGGTGGAAGGATTCCAACCCTCTGGCATCCCACGGTGTATCCCTATGGGTCTGGGGGTCCCTATGGGTCTGGGGGTCCCCTTCTGGATTTTGGGGTGCCTCAAGGATCTGGGGATCTCTTATGGATCTGGAGCTCCTTTGTGGATCTGGGTTTCTGTAATGGATTCGGGGGGTCCCTATGGCTCTGGGGATCCCTTATGGACCTGGGGGATCTGCATGGATTTGGGGGTCCCTATGGCTCTGGGAGTCCGTTATGGCTCTGCACAAACCCGATGGATTTGGGGGGAGTCCCTTATGGCTCTCGGGGTCCCTATGGCTCTGGAGACGCCCTACAGATTTGGGGGATCCCTATAATTTGGAGGCTCCCTATGGCTCTGTAGTTGCCTTTGAATCAGCAGAGTCCCCATAGATTTGGGGGGTCTCCTTGCCTCTGGAGGTGCCCCATGGATTTGGGGGATCCCTTACGGGTTTGGGGGGGGTCCCTATGGCTCTGGGGACGCAGGGACACCACAGAGCAATGGCCATCAAGGGGGCAACACGGTGAGGGGGGGGGGGGAGGAACGTGAAACCCACAGAGCGGCAGCTGCTTCTCCCCCATTCTGATCTCCACCCACAACGCTGCTTCCTTCCCGGAAAGCCCCACAGATCGGCACCCAGCGCCCTGCGGCCATCAGCAGTGCCTCCCCCAGCCCCGGCCGCGTGCCTTCCCCAAATCCACCCGCAGGCTGTGCAGCGGTGCGCAGAAATGCCCCCGCGCGGCTCTGCCCCCTTCCTCCAATTATTCGGGGTTATCAGAGTCCGGAATCCCTTCCCCCCCCCGCTTCCGATGGGACGGAGCGTCCCTCGCGCCGACCCCAAAGCGCAGCAGTCCCTGCAGACGTGGGGCACGGCCCCTTACCTGCACGCCGCCCGTCCCGCTTGCCACCCGTTCGGCTCCTGTCTCCATCTCGGTGCTCATCGTCCCCCTTTCGGTGCCCATCGCTGCCATCCGGCTGCTCGTTGTCCCCATCTCGGTCCCGTTGGTCACCGTCCCCATCCCGCTGCTCACCGTTCCGGTCTCAATGGCCATCGCCCCCATCTCGATGCTCGCCGTCTCCACCTGGTCGCTCAGCGTCTCCATCTCAGTCGTTGTCCCCATCCCGCTCCCAGCGCTCCCACTCTCGGCGGCCATCGTCCCCCTTTTGGTGCTCATCACCTCCATCTCCTCGCTCACCGACTGCACCCCGCTGCCCACCATCCCACTCCCAGCCGTTTCCATCTCAGCGCTCATCATCCCAGCCTCGCCGCTCCCCGTCCCCATCTGGGCGGCCATCCCCATCTCGGTGCTCATGGTCCCCATCTCGGTGCTCATGGTCCCCATCTCGGCGGCACTTTTGGGCCTTTTGGCCGTCGGCGTGGCCGCTTTATGGCAGCTGATGGGCGACCATTGGCTGGGCAGGGCAGGGATAAGACAGGATTGCGGCCGGGCACGGCTCTAATCCCTGGCGCCGTGGGTCGGGGCTGCAGAGCAGCGGAGATGCCGCACCACGCGTGGGTCGGGGTCCTTGGGGGCAGCGCCGTCGCAGCCCCACGTGTGGCCGCAGAGGGCTGACGTTGCTTTTCACGGCCGGCGGTCGGATGACGAATCCAACCCCCATCTCCTTCCCTTTCTCTTTAATGTGGAGATGCTACCTGCCCCGGGGGGGGACACGCGGCCGCCATCCCCACACCCCCCTCCCTACGTGACCGCAGCCACGCGCGGCTCCGGAAGAGGAGCTGTGAGCAAAGAGGTTTATTGCGGATGGTTCCTTAATTCCATCAGACGGGATTAACGAGGCGGGAGGGCAGCGCCGGCAGGAATCTCTTCCCCACCGTGACCCCGTGAGGTTCCCCAGCCCGGCCGCGCAGAGGGAAGGGAAAGGCAGAAATCGGCTCCTGGTGCAGGGAGGGCGCAGGCACGGAGCTGGAAGCCGGCTCTCAGCCCTGCTGCCTGCTCTGAGCAGGGCACCTTTCCTCCGCCAGGTGCTGCCATGGTCCCATCCGACCCCATCCCATCCCCGTTCCCATTCATCCCCACCCCATCCCCATCCCATCCCCATCCCATCCCATCCCATCCCATCCCATCCCATCCCATCCCATCCCAAATCCCATCCCATCCCCATCCCATCCCCACCCCATCTCATCCCCATCCCATCCCATCCCACCCCATCCCCATCCCATCCCCATCCCATCCCATCCCATCCCAAATCCCATCCCATCCCCACCCCATCTCATCCCCATCCCATCCCATCCCACCCCATCCCCATCCCATCCCCATCCCATCCCCATCCCAATTCCACCCCGTCCCCATTCCTGCCCCCATACCATCCCATACTCATTCCCCTCCCTGCTCTCATCCTCGCCCCCATCCATCTTCATCCCTGTCCCCATCCTCGTCCCCATCCCATCCTCATTTCATGCCCACTCCATCCCATCCTCATCCCAGATCCCATCCTCATCCCATTCCATCCCATCCCTTTCCCATTCCCATCCCTGTCACTGTCCTCTTCCCCATTCCATCCCCCTCTCATTCCGATTCCCATCCCATCCTCATTGCATGCCCCAAATCCCATCCCCATCCCATCCCATTCCTGTTTCAATCCTCATCCCATCCCATCCCCATCCCATTTCTATCCCCATCCCATCCTCACTGTATGCCCATCCCATCCCATCCCATCCCAAATCCCATCCCATCCCATCCCATCCCAAATCCCATCCCAAATCCCATCCCCATCCCATCCCATCCCATCCCATCCCATCCCAAATCCCATCCCATCCCATCCCATCCCAAATCCCATCCCCATCCCATCCCATCCCATCCCATCCCAAATCCCATCCCATCCCATCCCCATCCCATCCCATCCCATCCCAAATCCCATCCCATCCCATCCCCATCCCATCTCATCCCATCCCATCCCAAATCCCATCCCAAATCCCATCCCCATCCCAAATCCCATCCCCATCCCATCCCATCCCCATCCCATCCCATCCCAAATCCCATCCCAAATCCCATCCCATCCCAAATCCCATCCCATCCCATCCCAAATCCCATCCCAAATCCCATCCCATCCCAAATCCCATCCCAAATCCCAAATCCCACCCCATTCCATCCCACATGTGGCAGACAGCGGGGGAGGAAACCAGCGTGGGCTTTGGGGACTGAACGTCCTTTGTGTTTCCGGGGTTGCCCGCTCCCTGCAGGCCACATCCGCCACGATAAGGATTTATGGCACCAGAGGGTTTTATGGCCCTAATGGCAGGATGAGGGCTTTAAGGCGGCCAGTTGCCCCCGCACAGCGGGCAAAGTTCTCCTCATTTCTGCCCTATCGCACACACGATTTCCCCAAATCCCAAAGCCTGGATGTGAGCATCGACAATGGGCTGCATCCCAACGGGAACGAGGGGTGGACCCACAGATCTGAGGGGTGGACCCAGAGATTTTGGGGGGGGAACCCAGAGATGTGAGGGGTGGACCCACAGATTTGAGGGGTGGACCCAAAGATTTGGGGGGTGGACTCACAGATCTGAGGGGTGGACCCATAGATTTGAGGGGTGGACCCATAGATGTGAGGGGTGGACCCATAGATTTTGGGGGGGGAACCCATAGATCTGAGGGGTGAACCCATAGATCTGAGGGGTGGACCCATAGATTTGAGGGGTGGACCCATAGATTTTGGGGGGGGGAACCCAGAGATGTGAGGGGTGAACCCATAGGTCTGAGGGGTGAACAAGGGATGAACCCACCCCATAGATCTGAGGTCTGAGATCTGAACCCACCCCATAGATCTGAGGGCTCCTCGCGTGCCAAACCCACAGATGTCCATCATTTAGGATCTGTACAGCCGGCCCCCAAAGCGCAGCGCCTCTGCGTTGATTCCTATGGGGTCGCCCCACCAGCGGAAGGCGGAGGAGCAAACCCTGCCCCACGGCGGGGCTTTGGGGTTCGCTAACGGGATTTTGTTCGTCACGCAGCCCATAATTACCCCTGGCAACGCTTTATGGGGTCTGCCCCCAGCCCAAAGCAGAGGGGCCATACGGGGACGCCGCTCAGCGGGGCGCTGAGCTCAGAGGAGGAGCCGGACCCCACAGATGGCCGCCTATGGGATCGCATGGGATCCACCCGACCCCATTGGGACGGAGCTGCTCCTCGTGGGACACTTGGGGACGCGCCAGGCTCAGCGCGGGGCAGCGGCTCCGCCGTGGGGCCGCCCCACAGAGCCGCCCTGCCCCCAATCCCCGACCTTCCTGGGGAGGGCAATTGGAGCGCGGCTGATTTTCCGGCCCCGTGATTTATGGGATGCGTCAGAGCCGGGCCGCACGCGTCCCCAAAAGCCCCATAACCGCCACCCCGATCCCCTGCGATCCCTTTGGATCCCCAAATTGATTCCTCCAACACCTACAACCCCTTACCTGTAATCCCAAGAACCCCAAAACCCCAAAACCAAGCCTCCGGTAACCGCGATCCCAAAAGCACCCCAGGTACCCAAAACCCAGGGCTCCATTCACTGCCCCCCCCATAACCACGACCCCAATAACCCACAGCCCCCCCAAAACCATGCGCCCAACCACCACCACCCCGATAATGGGTTCCCCCATCGCCACGACCCCCCAAAACCACGACCCCACAAACCGTGACCCCAATGACCTCTGCCCCCAAAACCCGTCCCCTAATTTCCCTGACTCTGATAACTCTCGTCCCCAATAACCGTGACCCCAATGGCCCCAATGACCACCACCCCAATAACAAAGCCCTCAATAACCGTGACCCCAATCGCCGACAGCCCCCAAAACCACGACTCCAAAACCGTGACCCTAATAACCCACAGCCCCCATAGCTGTGACCTCGATGGCGGATGCCCCCAATAACCGCGACCCCAATAACTGACGACCCCCCCAAAAATAATCCCCTCGGTCGCCATCATCCCAAAACCCACGACCCCAATAACAAAACCCCAGCAATACCCCAAATCCATCACTCCAAATCTGTGACCCCAATAACCGATACCCCAATAACCGATACCCCAATAACTGATACCCCCAACAATCACGACCCCAATAACTGACACCCCCAATATCTGTGACCCCAATAACCAACACCCCCAATCACCACGACCCCAATAAGCACGACCCCAACGACCAATACCCCCAATATCTGTGACCCCAATAATCGACACCCCCAATCACCACGACCCCCCAAGCCATGACCCCAACAACCACGACCCCAATAACTGACACCCCTGATAGCCACGACCCCAATAACTGATACCCCAATAACTGATACCCCAATATCTGTGACCCCAATAACCGACACCCCCAATCACCACGACCCCCCAAGCCATGACCCCAAAACCACGACCCCAATAGCTGACACCCCTGATAACCATGACCCCAATAAACAACACCCCCCATATCTGTGACCCCAATAACCCACAAACCCAATAACCGATACCCCAATAACTGACACCCCAATAGCCATGACCCCAATAACTGACACCCCCAATATCGGTGACCCCAATAACCCACAACCCCAATAACTGATACCCCAATATCTGTGACCCCAATAACCGACACCCCCAATCACCACGGCCCCCCAAGCCATGACCCCAACAACCACGACCCCAAAAAACCCCCACAATCAATACCCCCAACGACCACGACCCCAATAACTGACACCCCCTATATCCACGACCTCAATATCTGTGACCCTAATAACCGATACCCCAATAATTGATACCCCAATAACTGATACCCCAACAACCACGACCCCAATAGCTGATACCCCAATAACCATGACCCCAATAACCAACACCCCCAATATCTGTGACCCCAATAATCGACACCCCCAATCACCACGACCCCCCAAGCCATGACCCCAAGAACCCCCCACAATCAATAGCCCCAACAACCCACGACCCCAATAACTGACACCCCCAATATCTGTGACCTCAATAACCCACAACCCCAATAACCGATACCCCAATAACAGATACCCCAATAACCAACACCCCCCATATCTGTGACCCCAATAACCCACAACCCCAATATCTGTGACCCCAATAACCGACACCCCCAATCACCACGGCCCCCCAAGCCATGACCCCAATGACCACGACCCCAAAAACCCCTAACAATCAATAACCCCAATGACCACGACCCCAATAACTGACACCCCTGACAACCATGACTCCAATAACCGACACCCCCAATATCCACGACCCCAATATCTGTGACCCCAATAACCGATACCCCAGTAACTGATACCCCAATAACCGGCACCCCCAATATCTATGACCCCAATAACTGACACCCCAATAACCACGACCCCAATAACTGATACCCCAATAACTGATACCCCAATATCTGTGACCCCAATAACTGATACCCCCAATCACCACGACCCCCCAAGCCATGACCCCAACAACCACGACCCCAAAAAACCCCCACAATCAATACCCCCAACAACCACGACCCCAATAACTGACACCCCTGATAACCACGACCCCAATAACTGACACCCCCAATACCTGTGACCCGAATAACTGACACCCCAACAACCACGACCCCAATAACTGACAGCACCCCACAACAGCGCCCTCCACAACCACGATCCCAAATCACCGCAATCCCGAAAACCACGACCCCAAAAACCAACGCTCCCCGCAACTGATGCTCCCAACAACCGCGACCCCAAAACCCGACGCCCCCAAAACCCGACGCCCTCAGTCGCTCCGACCCCAACAGCCGCCCCGTTACTGAGGGGTTAAAGGGGATTTCCCCCATTTCCCGGCAGCTGTAGGGCGCAGCAGCGGCTGTGGGGTCGCACTGCCACCTACCGAACCGTGCCGCCCTATTAGCGCCGCTCGGGCTCGGCATCCCATAATAGTAGGGACGCGGGGCCGCACATCGGAGTTTGGGGTCGGGGGTTTGAGGTCAGGGTTCCGGGTGTCGGTTATTGGGGTCACGGCTGTTAGGGCCGTCAGTTACTGGGGTCACAGATATTGGGGGTGTCAGATATTGGGGTCGTGGTTGTTGGGGTGTCAGGTTTTGGGGTCACAGATATTGGGGGGTGTCGGTTATCGGGGTCGTGGTTGGTGGGGGTGCCGGGTTTTGGGGTCGTGGTTGTTGGGGGTGTCAGTTATTGGGGTCATGGTTGTTGGGGGTGCCAGGTTTTGGGGTCGTAGCTGTTAGGGGTGTCAGTTATTGGGGTCACAGTGATTGGGGTGTCAGTTATTGGGGTCGTGGTTATCAGGGCTGTCAGGTATTGGGGTCATGGCTGTTAGGGGTGTCAGTTATTGGGGTCACAGTTATCAGGGCTTCAGGGTTCCTGGGGCTTTGGGGTCAGGGTTTTGGGGTCAATGCTGATGTGACGTTGGGGTTTGGGGGTTCTGGGGTTTGGGGGTTCTGGGGTTTGGGGGTTCTGGGGTTTGCCCTTGGCTTTTGGGATCAACATTGATTTGAGTTTGGGGCTGTTTGGGGATTTTGGGGTCAATGTTGATTTGGGATCAGTTCTTGGGGTGTCAGTTATTGGGGTCGTGGTTATCAGGGGTGTCAGTTATTGGGGTCACGGTGATTGGGGGTGCCAGGTTTTGCGGTCGTGGCTGTTAGGGGTGTCGGTTATTGGGGTCATGGTTGCTGGGGGTGCCAGGTTTTGGGGTCGTGGTTGTTGGGGGCACTGTTTGTGGGGGATTATTGGGGTCATGGTGATTGTGAGTGTCAGTTATTGGGGTCATGGTTATCAGGATCAGGGGTGTCAGTTATTGGGGTCACAGTGATTGGGGTGTCAGGTATTAGGGTCGTAGTTGTTGGGGTGTCAGTTATTGGGGTCGTGGCTGTTAGGGCTGTCAGGTTTTGGGGTCGTGGTTGTCGAGGGTGTCAGTTATTGGGGTCACAGCTGTTGGGGGTGCCAGGTTTTGGGGTCGTGGTCGTTGGGGGCATTGTTTTGGGGGGATTATTGGGGTCATGGTGATTGGGGCTGTCAGGTTTTGGGGTCGTGGCTGTTAGGGGTGTCAGTTATTGGGGTCACAGTTATCAGGGCTTCAGGGTTCCTGGGGCTTTGGGGTCAGGGTTTTGGGGTCAATGCTGATGTGACGTTGGGGTTTGGGGGTTCTGGGGTTTGGGGTTCTGGGGTTTGCCCTTGGCTTTTGGGATCAACATTGATTTGAGTTTGGGGCTGTTTTGGGATTTTGGGGTCAATGTTGATTTGGGATCAGTTCTTGGGGTGTCAGTTATTGGGGTCGTGGTTGTTGGGGTGCCAGGTTCTGGGGTCATGGTCGTTGGGGGCATTGTTTGTGGGGGATTATTGGGGTCAGGGTGATTGGGGTGTCAGTTATTGGGGTCGTGGTTATCAGGGGTGTCGGTTATTGGGGTCACGGTGATTGGGGGTGCCAGGTTTTGGGGTCGTGGTCGTTGGGGGCACTGTTTGTGGGGGATTATTGGGGTTATGGTGGTTGGGGTGTCAGTTATTGGGGTCACGGTTGTTGGGGGTGCCAGGTTTTGGGGTCGTGGTCGTTGGGGGCATTGTTTTGGGGGGATTATTGGGGTCGTGGTGGTTGTGGCTATCAGCTATTGGGGGCTTCAGCTATTGGGGTCAGGGACATTGGGGTCAGGGACATTGGGGTCAGGGACATTGGGGTCAGGGCTTTTGCCCTTGAGTTCCAGGCTCATCCCTGGGCTTTGGGATCAGCATTGATTTGGGATCAGGATCGCCCTGCCTCACGGGCTGCTTTTAGGGCCGAGATACAGACTGGCACAGCGGTGCAGCCCCTAACGAGCGCTAATTAGGGGAAAGGGCGCCACTCGTTAGGCCCAGCTGGGCACCAGGTGCAGCCGCCCCGTAGGCCGAGGGTATTTAAGGGGCTTTGGGAGCCCGGTTTTGGGGTTTTGTCCTGAAGCTGCCCTGCCTGCTGGTTCCGGCCCTACAGCTCAGTTATGGGGGAGCGGCGGGGGGCTCTGGGGGTGCTGCTGCCCACCCCCCCCCCCGAGGTGCTGGGTGCGGTGCTGAGCCGGCAGCGCGGCCCCCTGCCCCACGCGGCCCCCATCGCCCGCCTGCGCCGCGACCCCAATGGGGGCTATAGGGCCGTGGGGGACCCCGAGGGGGTCCTGGAACGGCGGAGGGTGGCCAATGCCAAAGAAAGGGAGAGGGTGAGGGACCCCAAATAGGGTGGGGGGGGGGGGTCCTGGGGGAGGGGATCATCGGGGGTGATGTGTCTTTTGGGTTTTCCGTCTCATTTGGGGTCGGGCGGCCTGCAGTTATGGGGGTTGGTGGGGATTCGTGGTTCTTGGGGTCGTGGTTGTAGGGGTGCGCAGTTAATGGGGCTCGTGGCTCTTGGGGTTCATGGCTTTTAGGGGGTCAGAGTCACTGGAGTGATGGGTTTGGGGGCTCCCAGCCATTTAGGGTTGGGGTTCTTGGGGTCTGTGGTTATGGCGAGGTGTGGTTTGGGGTCTGTGGGTGTTTGGGGCCAGGGTTCTTGGGTTTGAGGTTTTTGGGGGGGGTCTACAGTTATTTGGGGTTGGAGTCACTGGGAGTTGTGGCTTTGAGGACTCGCAGTTATCAGGGCTTCAGGGTTCCTGGGGCTTTGGGGTCAGGGTTTTGGGGTCAATGCTGATGTGACGTTGGGGTTTGGGGTTCTGGGGTTTGCCCTTGGCTTTTGGGATCAACATTGATTTGAGTTTGGGGCTGTTTTAGGATTTTGAGGTCAATGTTGATTTGGGATCAGGGTTGATTTTGGGGTTTGGGCTTTTGGGGCTGGAGTTCTGGGATTTGAGGCCAGTATTGATGTGAGGTCAGGGCTGATTTGGGGTCAGAGTGTGCACTGGGGTTTGAGCCGAGGTTTGCCCTTGGGGTCTGGCTTTTGGGATCAGGGCTGATTTGGGGTTAGGATGCACCTTGAGTTGCGGGGTCTGAGTTCTGGGCTTGCCCTTGGGCTTTGGGGCCAATACTGATTTAAGATTGGGGTTCATCCTGTGCCTTGGGGTCAGGGCAGATGTTGGGGTTCTGAGATTTGGGGTCATCATTGGTTTGGGGGTCAGGATTTGCCCTTGGCTTTTATCATAGCTGCTTTGGGGTAAGGATTTGCCCAGGGGTTTTGGGGTCCACGTTGATTTGAGGTCATGTCCTGCCCTGGGGTTTGGGGTCAGGGTTTGCCCTCGGTCTTTGGGGCTGCAGTTCTGGGATTTGGGGTCAGGGCTGATTTGGAGTCAGAAGATGCACTGCGTTTTGGGTCAGGGGTTGACATTGGCGTCTGGGTTCTGGGTTTGCCTTTGGGCTTTGGGGTCAGGGCTGATTTGGGGTCAGGGCTGATTTGGGGTCAGGGCTGATTTGGGGTCAGGGCTGATTTGGGGTCAGAAGATGCACTGCATTTTGGGTCAGGGCTTGACATTAGCATCTGGGTTCTGGGTTTGCCCTTGGGCTTTGGGGTCAGGGCTGATTTGGGATCGGGGTTCACCCTGTGCTTTGGGGTCAGGGCTGACGTTGGTGTTCTGGGGCTTGGGGTTTGCCCTGGGTTCTGGGCTGATTTTTGGGGCTGCTTTTGGGGTGGGCTTTGGGGCAACGCCGACGCGATTTGGGGTCTCTCCCCGTTCCAGATCAGGAATCTGAACAGCGGCTTCTCAGCCCTGAAGGCTTTGGTTCCTTTGATGCCCCAGGATCGCAAACCCAGCAAAGCCGACACCCTGCGGGCAGCCGCCGAATACATCCGGCTGCTGCGGGCTGTGCTGCGGGACGCGGGGGGGCTGCAGGTACCCCCACCCCAAAAATCCTACCTGGGGGATCCTACAGGGGGAATCTGGGGGCCGCGTGGTGTCGTTGCGCTGCTGAACCCGCTGTGATGTTTTTTTTTTTTATCTTGGGGTGAAAAGCTTTAAATGTTTTTGGCAGGACGGAGCGGGGGGCGGCAGCCAGGAGGTGACCCCGGGGGGGGGCGGTTGGCCCCCGTCTGCCCCCCAACCGCAGCCGTGGGGCTCCCAACCCTGCGTGGGGCGGCTGCAGGCGGTGAGTTGGGACGTGGGGGGGCGACCTGGGAGGTTATTTTTTAGGGGGGGGGGGCGCCCATCATGTTGAATCCCCCGAAGGTTTGGGGGGGGGGGGGGGCATCACACACGGGATGCCTCAAATCAGCGCCCCCCCCCCCCCCCAAAAAAAAAAAGAACCCCGAAACCTTTGGTTGAGAAATATTCTCTCTCTTTTCCAGACGCTTCCTGCTCATCCCTAAGAAAATTAATGAAGATTTGGGGGGAGTGGGAGGAACCGGAGCGATGCTGATGTCCCAGCGCTGATTTCGATGCCCCCAAACCAGAATTGATTTCAACCCCCCCCGCATTGATGCCATGGAGCTCCGCGTCCCCGTAGCGCGGTTCGGGGGGGTTGGGAGGGGAGGGGTCGGAGGGAGGCGGTGCCTTTAATTGCTCATTAAAGCGTAATTGGGCTCCGGCACCTGCGCTGCGCCCCAGGTGGGTGCGCTCATTAAAGGCGCACTGAATTAATTAATGAGGGTTTTGGTTTGGGTTTTTTTTTTTGGAGGGGGGGGGGGGGTTGGGGTTGGGTTGGGGGGGGGCGATGGGGTGATGGGGGGGGGTTGATGCTCTGCGGGGCTCAGCCGGCAGGGGGCGCTCCGGGAGCGGGGAGGGGCTCTTTGTCGTCGCCGAGTGGGGCCCGGTGGGAGGGGGGGTGGGGGGCGTCGGGGGGGGGGCACGGAACCACGCGTGTCCCCGTCGGGCGCTGTCACGTGTGGGAGATGCGCTGAGAGGTGGGTGCGGGTTGGGGGGATGGGGGGGGGGGATGCACCTGCTGGGCATCGCGCTGTGTAACGATAATAGGATGGGGGTCGCGAGGAGGGGATGCTGGGGGGGGGGGGGGGGGGGAGGGAAATCACCTGTGTTCGCCTTCTCCTGTTTTCTTCTTTCCCCCCCAGTATCTCAATTCTTTTGTTTGCATCCCTATGTGGGGGGAGGGGAGCGCATCCCACCCCCGGCTTCATCCTAATGCACAAACAGGGGATGACCCCCCCCCCCCCCCCCCCCCCATCTCAATCCATCGCATTGTGTCTGTAGGGCCGGGTCCTCTTCCCCCCCCCCCGCCTCCCCCATAGAGAATCGCCCTTTTTCCATTCCCCAACCTCCCCCCCCATCCATCCATCAGCCAGCGCTGCGCTCTGCGGTGCCGCAGAGGGGTTGGGTGTGGTGAGGGGGGGGGGGGGGCGGCCCACCCCATAATATCCCAACAACCCCCCTCCCCAGTTCTGCTTTAATGCCGGGGGGGGCACTGAGCTGCCCCCATTATTGTTACCATAGGAACAGCTGTGGGTCGCTGCTTGCTGCAGGTGGGTGATATTTTGGGGGGGGGGGGGGGTGCATGGGGGTTGTGTGATGTTGTGAATGAACACCCCGGGGGGGGGGGGCATTGGGGGCAGGGGGGGTGTTTAGGGGTTGAAGGAGTTATTTGGGTACTGGGGCCTTGCGTGCAGCCCCGCTGCTGGCTGGGGTGGGGGATGCTTTCTATGGGGGGGGGGGCTGGGTGTGTGTGGTGCTCTCCCCAAAATTACAGCCTTTGGGGGGGGGGGGGCACAGCATTCACCCCATTTCCCCAGGATTTCCCAATTTTCCCCTCTATTCACCCCCCCCCCCCACATCCAATCACCCCACACAGGGCGGGGGCGCTGGAGCCCTTATCTATAGGGCGCAGGCAGGGGTTGTCCCCCCCCCGTTGCCCCCCCCTCCATCCCCTCCCCCCGTGCTTCTCTCTGGCGCTGCTTGCAATGGGAACCGGGGCTCTGTGGGGCGATTCGGGCGGCAATAGGGGCGCGCTGCACGTCCTGCTGTCTGTAGGGCCGCCGCGATGAGCACGGCTGCCAGCCCTGAGCCCCCCCCCTCCCCCCCCGGACCCCGATACTTCGATCGCTTCCCCGAAGACGACCCCGAATACCTGCGGGAGCGCAACATGGCAGCCGACCTGAGGCAGGACTTCAACATGATGGAGCAGAAGAAGAGGGTCACCATGATCCTACAGAGCCCGGTGAGCGGCGGCCCCTGACCCTACAAACGGCCTCCTGCCCCATCCAAGCCTTCCTGATCCTAAACATTCCTCCTGCTTCATCCCATCCTTCCTGACCCCAAATGTTCCTCCTGCCCCATCTCACCCCCTCCTGCCCCCATTCATGTCCCTTCTGACCCCAAATGTTCCTCCTGCCCCCATTCATGTCCCTTCTGACCCCAAATGTTCCTCCTGCCCCATCCCAGCCCCATCCCTCCTTAGCCCCAAATGCTCCTCCTTTCCCATCCCAAACCCATCCCGTTCTTCCTGGCCCTATCCATGTCCCCAAATATTCCTCCTGCCCCAATTCAGCTCCATCCCATCCTTCTTGATCCCAAATGTTCCTCCTGCCCCATCCCACTCATCCTGCCCCCATTCATGTCCCTTCTGACCCCAAATGTTCCTCCTGCCCCGTTTCAGCCCCATCCCATCCTTCTTGGTCCCAAATGCTCCTCCTTTCCCATCCCAAACCCATCCCGTTCTTCCTGGCCCTATCCATGTCCCCAAATATTCCTCCTGCCCCATTTCAGCTCCATCCCATCCTTCTCGATCCCAAATGTTCCTCCTCCTCCATCCCACCCCTCCTGCCCCCATTCATGTCCCTTCTGTCCCCAAACGTTCCTCTTGCCCCATCTCAGCTCCATCCCGCTCTTCCTGACCCCAAATGTTCCTCCTGTTCCATCCCACCTTTCCAGCCCCATTCATGTCCCTTCTGTCCCCAAAATGATTCTCCTGCCCCATCCCAGCTCCATCCCACCCCTCCTAAACCCCAAATGTCCCCCCTTCTCCTCTTTTTGAACCCAAATATTCCTTTGACTTCACCCCATCTTTCTTGTCCCATCCCTGTCCCTTCTGTCCCCAAAAATCCCTCCTGCCCCAAAAGAAAATGCCGCTCTGCGTTGGTGCAGAGCCCCACTCACCTGCTGGTGTCACCAAGCTGCCGATGTCACCGTGATGCCACCACCATCCCCATGGCGCCATGTTGGCGATGTCACCGCGGTGGCACTTCCCTCAAGCTGGTGGTGCCACCAAGTTGATGATGTCACCATGGCGAGGGTGGCACGTCCATCAGGTTGGCAATGCCACCGTCCCCATGGCACCGAGTTGGTGATGTCACCATGATGTCACCGTCACCATGCCACCGAGATGTGATGTGATGTCCTCACGGTGCCGTCACCTTCATGGTGGCACTTCCACCAAGCTGACGATGCCACCGTCCCCATGGCACCCAATTGGTGGCGCCGCCATGATGTCACCATCTTCGTGATGGCGCTTCATCAAGCTGCTGGTGCCACCGTCCCCATGGCGCCATGTTGGTGACGTCACCATGATGTCACCACCATCCCCATGGCACCGAGTTGGTGACGTCACCATGGTGGCCCTTCCCCCAAGCTGGTGGTGCCACCGTTGCGACGTGGTCCCCATCGCCACGCCACCAAACTGGGGTATCACCACGATGCCATCATCTTCATGATGGCGCTTCATCAAGCTGCTGGTGCCCCCGTCCCCATGGCACCGAGTTGGTGATGCCACCATGATGTCACCACCATCCCCATGGCACTGAGTTGGTGATGCCACCATGATGTCACCACCGTCCCCATGACACCGAGTTGGTGATGCCACCATGATGTCACCACCGTCCCCATGACACCGAGTTGGTGATGCCACCATGATGTCACCACCGTCCCCATGGCACTGAGTTGGTGATGCCACCATGATGTCACCACCGTCCCCATGACACCGAGTTGGTGATGCCACCATGATGTCACCACCGTCCCCATGACACCGACTTGGTGACATCACCATGGTGCCACCACCACCTCGATGCCATCATCCCCCCCCCCCCACGGCTACCCCCGCTTTCCCCAACCCCCTGGCAACGCCGCCACCCATGCTGAGATGCCACCACCGCGGTGCCACCAAAATGTCCCCATTCTGGACACCTTTGGGCTCGGTGACGCCGCGCTCTGCAGTCTTTCAGGGAGGAGCTGGAGAGCCTCATCCAGGAGCAGATGAAGAAGGGCAACAACTCGTCCCACGTGTGGGCGCTGCGGCAGATTGCAGACTTCGTGGCCACCACGTCCCCTGCCACCCTGCCCACCTCCCCCATGGGTATGGCTGGGGGGGGGGGTCTCAGAGGAGGTGGGGGGGGACTTTTGGGGACAAAAAGGGAAGGATTTGGGGATGCTTCTGGTTCGGAGAACATCGCCAAGCGCTCAGCGTGCCGTTCCCAATGGGAAAGCTGGGAGAGGGCCGGGGGATGGAGCGCGGTGTCCCCATGCTGTGTCCCCCCCGCTGTCCCCATGTTGTCCAAATGTTGGTCCCCTGCTGTCCCCACACCTCCCCCATGCAATCTCTCCACTGTCCCTGTGTTTCGTCCCCCACGTTGTGTCCCCCTGCTGTCCCCGCATCGTCTCCATGTTGTCCCCACACTGCATCCCCATGTTGTCCCCGTGTTGTCCCAGTATTGTGTCCCAACGCTGTCCCCATGTTGTGTCCTCCTTCTGTCCCCACGTTGTCCATACATTGTCCCCCTGCTGTTTCCATGCTGTCTGGATGTTGCTCCCCCCATTGTCCCCACGTTGTGTCCCCATGTTGTTCTCATGTCATGTCCCCAAACTGTCCCCATGTTGTCCCAGTGTTGCATCCCCTCACCGTCCCAACGCTGTCCCCACATTGTCCTGATGCTGTCTCCATCTTGTGTCCCTGCTGTCCCCACGTCATCCCCATGTTGTGTCCCTATGTTGTGTCCCCTCCTGTCCCCGCATCATCCTCACGTTGTGTTCCCACGTTGTCCCTATGTTGTCCCCACACTATCCCAACACTGTACCCACGTTGTGTCCCCCCAATGTCCCCACATTGTCCCCTCATTGTGCCCCCTGCTGTCCCCATATCACCCCACGCTGTCCCTGTGTCCCCACGCCGTGTCCCCGTGTTGTGTCCCTGCTGTCCCTATGTCACGTTCCCACATCGTCCCCATGCTGTGTCCCCACATTGTCCCCTCCTGTCCCCCACTATCACCACATTGTCCCCATGTTTTGTTCCCCATGTCCCCACGTTGTTCTCCTGCTGTGCCCCGTGTCCCCACGCTGTGTCCCAATGTTGTCCCCGCATCATCCCCAAACTCTCTCCCATATTATGTCCCCTGCTGTCCCCACATTGCCCTCATATTCTGTCCCCCCGCTGTCCCCACATCACCCCACGCTGTCCCTGTGTCCCCACACTGTGTCCCAATGCTGTCCCCACATTTTGTCCCCCCCTATGTGTCCCCATGTTGTCCCAATGTTCTGTCCCCCCACTGTCCCCACATTGTACCCAACTGTGTCCCAATGCTATCTTCCTGTTATGTCCCCATGTCGTGGCCCCCTATTGTCTCCCCCCTGTCCCCACATCACCCCCACATTGTCCTTGTCCCCCCCTGCTGTCCCCATATCATCCCACACTCTCCCTGTGTCCCCACCCTGTGTCCCAATGCTGTCCCCCCACGTTGTGTCCCCCCCGTCCCCACATCACCCCACGCTGTGTCCCAATGCTGTCCCCACATTTTGTCCCCCACAATGCATCCCCTTAGTGTCACCACAGTGTCCCCTCACTGTCCCCACATCATCCCCACATTGTGTCCCCACGTTGTGTCCCCATGTTGTGTCCCCCTGCTGTCCCCACATCACCCCACACTCTCCCTGTGTCCCCACAGTGTCCCCACATTTTGTCCTCCCAATATGTCCCCATGTTGCCCCAATGTTGTGTCCCCATAGTGTCTCCTCACTGTCCCCACATCACCCCACACTGTCCCCCCATGTTGTGTCCCTCTGCTGTCCCCACAGCACCCCAAAATGTCCCTTTGTCCCCACCCTGTGTCCCAATGCTGTCCCCACATTTTGTCCCCCCAGTGTGTCCCCCTCACTGTGTCCCCCTCACTGTCCCCACATCCCCCCACACTCTCCCTGTGTCCCCACACTGTCCCCACATTTTGTCCCCCCAATATGTCCCCATGTTGCCCCAATGTTGTGTCCCCAGTGTCCCCTCACTGTCCCCACATCACCCCACACTGTACCCCCACATTGTGTCCCCACGTTGTGTCCCCCTGCTGTCCCCACATCACCCCACACTGTCCTTCTGTCCCCGCATGTTGTGTCCCCCCACATTGTGTCCCCCTGCTGTCCCCACAGCACCCCACAATGTCCCTTTGTCCCCACCCTGTGTCCCAATGCTGTCCCCACATTTTGTGCCCCCAATGTATCCCCCTCACTGTCACCACATCACCCCACACTCTCCCTGTGTCCCACCCTGTGTCCCAATGCTGTCCCCACATTTTGGCCCCCCAGTGTGTCCCCCTGCTGTCCCCACGTTGTGTCCCCCCCAATGCTGTCCCCACATCACCCCACACTGTCCCTCTGTCCCCGCATGTTGTGTCCCCCCACGTTGTGTCCCCCCGCTGTCCCCACATCCCCCCACGCTCTCCCTGTGTCCCCGCAGGTCTGACAGCGGTGACTCCCATCAACGACCTCCACGGTCCGGACGCTCCAGCCCTGGCCAAGGGGGAGCGCTTGATGCGCTGCAAAGCGAGCAGCGTGCACCGCCTGCTGGATCTGTACGGCTGGGCGCAGCTGGGCCACGCGGCCGTCACCGTGAGCACCGCGCCGAGTTTCGCCCCTCGCTCTTTTTCTCCGCTTTCCAACGCGTCCGTTTGTCCTCCCGACGGCCGGGCGACGTTCGGGGCGTTTTATTAAAGCCGTTTCGGGTTTTTCCTTTCGCGTTGCTTCACGGGGGGGGGGGAGGGGAAGCGTGGAGTTGGGTTTTGTGTCACGTGTTTGATGGTTATGGATTGCGCTTGTTTTATCGACCTCGGGTTTTTGTTTCTCTTACTTTGCTCCATTTATTCCTCTTAGTTTGCTCCATTTATTTCACCCTTTTCACTTCAATAATTTCTCTTATTTTGCTCTATTTATTTCACTTTTTTCACTTTATTTATTTCACTTTTTTCACTTTATTTATTTCACTTTTTTCACTTTATTTGTCTCTCTTATTTTGCTCTATTGTTTATTTCTCTTATTTTGCTCCATTTATTTCTCTTATTTTGCTCTATTATTTATCTCTCTTATTTTGCTCTATTCTTTATTTCTCTTATTTTGCTCTATTCTTTATTTCTCTTATCTCGCTCTGCTTACTTCACCCTTCTCACTTTATTTATTTCTCTTAGTTTGCCATTTCTGTCTCACCCACTTTTAATTTATTTCGCCCATTTTTCTTGGTATCCTGCTTTATTTCACCCACTTGGCTGCATTTATTTCACTTCCTTTGATTTATTTCACCTTTAATTTCATTTCTACATCCCCTTCCTTCCATTTATTCCCTTCCCCACTCAGTTCCGTGTTTCCCTTTCGTTCTGACTTCATTCACAGCTTCCCATCAGACTTTATTTCCCTTTATTCCCTTCATGCATTTTACTTTCATTCACTTCTTACATTTTTTCTTTATCCTTTCTATTAATTTTTTATCCATCCTATTAATTTTGAATCCTTTATTCATTCTGCACTTTCACATTACTGACTATTTTTTGTTTCCTATTTACTGCATTCATCAATTACTTCATTTACTTCTTATTTATTATTTCATTTATCACCATTCATTGCTGTGTATCACGTGATTGATTTTCATTTACTGTTTTATTAGCTATTTATTATTCAATTCATTATTTATTTCATTTATTTTCACAATTTATTGCTTGACTTTTAATCCTTTTAATTTGTTTTTATTTTATCCATTTACTTTGCTTTGTGTCATTTGATTTTTCTCCTTTATCGTTTATTAACTTTTTAATTTTCCTTTTACTCATTTTTACTGCTTTATTTCATTTATTTTACATTTGTTCCCTTTATTTCTGTCGACTCTTCCTTTTCCTTTTCCTCTTCCTTTTCCTTTTCCTTTTCCTTTTTTTTCATCCCCATTGACGTCTTCCATCTTCTTTTCTTTTTCATTACTCTGTTTTCAGTCTTCTCATATTTTCTATTTGGTTTCTAATGTTATTATTTTATTTCTATGTTTTATTCCCCTTTTCCCCCTTTTTCCTCCCCCTTTTTTCCCCTCCTCCCTCCCTTCTTTTCCCCTCCCCTCCCCCCTTTCTTCCCCCTCCCCTCCCCCTCTTCCCCCTCTCATCTCCCCCCTTTCTTTTCCCCCCTCATCTCCCCTCCCCCTTTTTCCCCCCTCCCTTCCCCCCTTTCTTTCCCCCCCCCTTTCCCCCTCCCCTCCCCCGTCTTCCCTCCCTCCCTCATCTCCCCCCTTTCTTTTCCCCCCCCATATCCCCTCCCCCCTTTCTTTTCCCCCTCTCCCCTTCCCCCCCCTTTTTCTCCCTCCCCTCCCCCCTCTTCCCCCTCTATCTCCCCCCTTTCTTCCCCCCTTCATCTCCCCTTCCCCCCTTTCTTCCCCCCCCTTTTTCGCCCTCCCCTCCCCCCTCTTTCCTCCCTCATCTCCCCTGTTTCTTTTCCCCCCTCATCTCCTCTCCCCCCTTTTTCGCCCTCCCCTCCCCCCTTTCTTTTCCCCCTCTCCCCTTCCCCCCCTTCTCCCCCTCCCCCATTTCCCTCTCCCCCCTTTCTTTTACCCCTCCCCCCCCTTTTTTCCCCTCCCCCTTTTTCCTCCCCCATCTCCCCCCTTTCTCCCCCCCCCATCTCCCCCTTTTCCCCCTCCCCTCCCCCTTTTCACTTCCATTCACCTTCCATCCTCTCCCCCCCCCAGCTGAGGGTCAGCAAAGAACAGGAGCACTTCCTGGTGGCCCCCCAAGGTTTGGCGTGCAGCGAGGTGACCGCAGCCAGCCTGGTGAGCGCCCCCCATGACCCCCCCCCGATATCCCCGATCCCCCAGGCTCTGAGAGCCCCTCCTCTCCCCTCAGATCAAGGTGAACGTGCTGGGCGATGTGGTGGAGCAGGGCAGCACCGACTTTGCCCCCGATGCTCGTGCCTTCAGCCTCCATGCCGCCATCTACGCCGCCCGCCCCGACGCCCGCTGCATTGTGCGCTTGCACACCCCAGCAACGGCGGCGGTGAGAGGGAGGGAGGGCTGTTGTGTCGGGCCGTATCGCGATATACTGTGTTGTGTTGGGCCGTATTGTGATATACTGTGTTGTGTTGGGCCGTATTGTGATATACTGTGTTGTGTTGGGCTGTATTGCGATATACTGTGTTGTGTTGGGCTGTATTGCGATATATTGTGTTGTGTTGGGCCGTATCGCGATATACTGTGTTGTGTTGGGCTGTATTGCGATATATTGTGTTGTGTTGGGCCATATTGTGATATATTGTGTTGTGTTGGGCTGTATTGTGATATATTGTGTTGTGTTGGGCTGTATTGCGATATACTGTGTTGTATTGGGCCATGTTGTGTTGTGTCTGGCCATATTGAGATATATCGTGTTGTGTCAGGCCGTATTGCAATATAATGTGTTGTGTTGGGCCATGCTGTGATATAATGTGTTGTGTTGGGCCGTATTGTGATATAATGTGTTGTGTTGGGCTGTGTTGTGTTGTGTCGGGCCATGCTGTGATAAAATGTGTTGTGTTGGGCCATATTGTGATATATTGTGTTGTGTTGGGCTGTGTTGTGATATAATGTGTTGTGTTGGGCTGTGTTGTGATATAATGTGTTGTGTCAGGCCATATTGTGATATATTGGGCTACGTTGTGTTGTGTCAGACCATATTGTGATATATTGGGCTACGTTGTGTTGTGTCGGGCCGTGTTGTGATATAATGTGTTGTGTTGAGCCATGCTGTGATATAATGTGTTGCATTGGGCTACGTTGGGCCATATTGGGCCTTATTGTGCCATATTGTGTTGTGTTGGGTCCTATTGTGCCCTACTGGGCCATATTGTGTTGTGTCGGGCCGTATTGGGCCATATGGCGTTGTGCTGGGCCATGTTGTGATAAAATGTGTTGTATTGGGCCCTATTGGGCCATATGGTGTTGTGTTGGGCCGTATTGTGATATAATGTGTTGTATTGGGCTACATTGGGTTGTGTTGGTCCCTATCGGGTTGTATAGGGTTATGTTGGGCCATATTGTGTTGTGTAGGGCCATATTGGGCCATATTGTGTTGTATTGTGTTATATTTTATTATATTGGGCTATATTGTGCCCTACTGTGCCTTATTGTGCCCTATTGGACCTTATTGTGCACTGTTGTGCCATATTGCGTTGTGTTGGGCCATATTGTTATATAATGCATTATATTGGGCCGTATTGTGTCCTATTGGGCCACACTGGGCCATATGGTGTTGTGTTGGGCCATGTTGTGATATATCGTAATATATTGTGTTATATTGGGCTATACTGTGCCAATTGGGCCTTATTGTGCCCTGTTGTGCCATATTACATTGTGTTGGACCATATTGTTATATAATGTGTTTTATTGGGCCATATTGTGCCCTGTTGGGCCAAATGGTGCTTTGTTGGGCCCTATTGTGCTCTATTGGTCTGTATTGGACCATATTGTGTTGTGTTGGGCCATATTGTGATATTTTGTAATGTACTGTGCCATATTGGGCCTTACTGTGCCCTAGTGTGCCATACTGTGTTGTGTAGGGCCACATTGTTCCCTATTGTGCCATATTGTGTTGTATTGGGCCATATTGTGATATATTGTAATACATTGTGTTGTATTGTGTTATATTGGGCCATATCGTGCCCTATTGGGCCTTACTGTGCACTATTGTGCCATATTGTGTTGTGTAGGGCCTTATTGGACCATATTCTGCCATACTGGACCATATTCTGCCCAATTGTGCCCCATTGTGCCCTATTGGGCCATGTTGTGTTGTGTAGGGCCATATTGGCCCATGTTGGCTCATATTGTGTTGCGTTGGGCCACATTTTGCCCTATTGTGCCACGTTGTGTTGTATTGGGCCATACTGTGCCATTTTGTGCCATCTTGTACCACCTTGTGTTGTGTCGTGCTGTATGGTGCCCTATTGGGCCATATTGTGTTGTGCTGGACCATATTCTGCCATACTGTTTTTACCTTGTGCCAAACTCTGCCATATTGCTCTGTGACACCTCGTGCTGTGTTGTGTTGTGCCCTATTGTGCCATATTGCGCCCTATTTCTCTGTGCTACCTTGTGTTGTGCCGTGCCATATTGTGCCCTAATGCTCTGTGCCACCTCGTGCCATATTTCTCTGTGCCACGCCATGCTACTCCATGCCACAGGGTGCCATGTTGTGCTGTGTCACGCTGTGCTACTTTGTGTTGTTCTGTGCCAAACCGTGCTGTGTTGAGCCATGCTGTATTGTGCAACTTCATGCCACGTTGTTCTGTGCCATATTGTGCCATATTACTTCGTACAGTGTGCTGCTGTGCCACGTTGTGCTGCTGTGCCACGTTGTGCTGCTGTGCCTCGTTGTGCTGCTGTGCCTCGTTGTGCTGCTGTGCCTCGTTGTGCTGCTGTGCCTCGTTGTGCTGCTGTGCCTCGTTGTGCTGCTGTGCCTCGTTGTGCTGCTGTGCCTCGTTGTGCTGCTGTGCCTCGTTGTGCTGCTGTGCCTCGTTGTGCTGCTGTGCCTCGTTGTGCTGCTGTGCCTCGTTGTGCTGCTGTGCCTCGTTGTGCTGCTGTGCCGTGTTGCCCCATTCCATTCTGTGCCACTTTGTGCCACGTCGCTCTGTGCCACACTGTGTTGTTCCACAACACAAGGCTGTGCCAACGCTGTGCCGTCTCGTGTCAGTTTGTGCCACAGTCTCGTGCCACCCTGCACCGTGCCACGCTGTGCCATATTGTGCCAAGCTGTGCCGTGTCCTGCTGTGCCAGCCGGTGCTGTTCTGTGCCACATTCTGCCTTGCTGTGGTGCCTTCTGCCACACTGCGCCATGTCGTGCCGTGCCATGCTGTCATGTCGCGCTGTGCCGTGTTGTGCTGTGCCACGTGGTGCCATACCGTGCCGTGCCACGTGGTGCCATATTGTGCCATGCCACGTGGTGCCATATTGTGCCGTGCCACAGGTGTCAGCCATGCGCTGCGGTGTGCTGCCCATCTCCCGTGCTGCGCTGCTGCTGGGGGACATCGCCTACTTCGATTTCCGTGGTGAGGTGGAGGACGAAGCCGACCGGGTTGAGCTGCAGAAGTGCCTCGGCCCCACCTGCAAGGTGGGTCTGGGGGGGTCACGGTGCTGGTAACAGCCTCCCCCCAGCCCCACACACTGTGCTGATGCTCCTTTGCCACCGCAGATCCTGGTGCTGCGCAACCACGGGGTGCTGGCGCTGGGCGACACGGCCGAGGAGGCTTTCTACAGCATCTTCCACCTGCAGGCAGCCTGCGAGGTGCAGGTGAGAGCTGCCCCTAAAATGGGGGCCTGCGGTGCCCTGGGATGGTGCACTGAGCTGTGCATGGTCTCAGCCATCAATGCAACGCTCCCAGCACCATGCACTGAGCTGTGCGTGGTCTCAGCCATCAGTGCAATGCTCCCAGCACCTTGCACTGAGCTGTGCATGGTCTCAGCCATCAATGCAACGCTCCCAGCACCTTGCATTGAGCTGTGCATGGTCTCAGCCATCAATGCAATGCTTCCAGCACCATGCACTGAGCTGTGCGTGGTCTCAGCCATCAATGCAATGCTCCCAGCACCTTGCACTGAGCTGTGCATGGTCTCAGCCATCAATGCAATGCTCCCAGCACCATGCATTGAGCTGTGCGTGGTCTCAGCCATCAATGCAATGCTCCCAGCACCATGCACTGAGCTGTGCATGGTCTCAGCCATCAATGCAATGCTCCCAGCACCTTGCACTGAGCTGTGCGTGGTCTCAGCCATCAATGCAACGCTCCCAGCACCTTGCATTGAGCTGTGCATGGTCTCAGCCATCAATGCAACGCTCCCAGCACCTTGCATTGAGCTGTGCATGGTCTCAGCCATCAATGCAATGCTTCCAGCACCATGCACTGAGCTGTGCGTGGTCTCAGCCATCAATGCAATGCTCCCAGCACCTTGCACTGAGCTGTGCGTGGTCTCAGCCATCAATGCAACGCTCCCAGCACCTTGCATTGAGCTGTGCATGGTCTCAGCCATCAATGCAACGCTCCCAGCACCTTGCATTGAGCTGTGCATGGTCTCAGCCATCAATGCAACGCTCCCAGCACCTTGCACTGAGCTGTGCATGGTCTCAGCCATCAATGCAATGCTTCCAGCACCATGCACTGAGCTGTGCGTGGTCTCAGCCATCAATGCAACGCTCCCAGCACCTTGCATTGAGCTGTGCATGGTCTCAGCCATCAATGCAACGCTCCCAGCACCTTGCATGCTCTCATCCATCAATGCAATGCCCCCTGCACCATGCACAGCTCTGTGCGCGGTCTCAGCCACTACTGCAATGCCCTCAGCACCACGCATGGTCTCAGCCACCAATGAAATACCCCCTCCACCTTACATGCACAAAGCCGTGCCTGCTCTCAGCACCAGAGCAGTGCTCCCAGCACCACGCACAGAGCTCTGCGTGCTCTCAGCCATCGATGCAATGCCCCCTGCACCGTGCATTGAGCTGTGCGTGGTCTCAGCCATCAATGCAATGCTCCCAGCACCATGCACTGAGCTGTGCATGGTCTCAGCCATCAATGCAATGCTCCCAGCACCTTGCACTGAGCTGTGCGTGGTCTCAGCCATCAATGCAACGCTCCCAGCACCTTGCATTGAGCTGTGCATGGTCTCAGCCATCAATGCAACGCTCCCAGCACCTTGCATTGAGCTGTGCATGGTCTCAGCCATCAATGCAATGCTTCCAGCACCATGCACTGAGCTGTGCGTGGTCTCAGCCATCAGTGCAATGCTCCCAGCACCTTGCACTGAGCTGTGCATGGTCTCAGCCATCAATGCAACGCTCCCAGCACCTTGCATTGAGCTGTGCATGGTCTCAGCCATCAATGCAATGCTTCCAGCACCATGCACTGAGCTGTGCGTGGTCTCAGCCATCAATGCAATGCTCCCAGCACCTTGCACTGAGCTGTGCATGGTCTCAGCCATCAATGCAATGCTCCCAGCACCATGCATTGAGCTGTGCGTGGTCTCAGCCATCAATGCAATGCTCCCAGCACCATGCACTGAGCTGTGCATGGTCTCAGCCATCAATGCAATGCTCCCAGCACCTTGCACTGAGCTGTGCGTGGTCTCAGCCATCAATGCAACGCTCCCAGCACCTTGCATTGAGCTGTGCATGGTCTCAGCCATCAATGCAACGCTCCCAGCACCTTGCATTGAGCTGTGCATGGTCTCAGCCATCAATGCAATGCTTCCAGCACCATGCACTGAGCTGTGCGTGGTCTCAGCCATCAATGCAATGCTCCCAGCACCTTGCACTGAGCTGTGCGTGGTCTCAGCCATCAATGCAACGCTCCCAGCACCTTGCATTGAGCTGTGCATGGTCTCAGCCATCAATGCAACGCTCCCAGCACCTTGCATTGAGCTGTGCATGGTCTCAGCCATCAATGCAACGCTCCCAGCACCTTGCACTGAGCTGTGCATGGTCTCAGCCATCAATGCAATGCTTCCAGCACCATGCACTGAGCTGTGCGTGGTCTCAGCCATCAATGCAACGCTCCCAGCACCTTGCATTGAGCTGTGCATGGTCTCAGCCATCAATGCAACGCTCCCAGCACCTTGCATGCTCTCATCCATCAATGCAATGCCCCCTGCACCATGCACAGCTCTGTGCGCGGTCTCAGCCACTACTGCAATGCCCTCAGCACCACGCATGGTCTCAGCCACCAATGAAATACCCCCTCCACCTTACATGCACAAAGCCGTGCCTGCTCTCAGCACCAGAGCAGTGCTCCCAGCACCACGCACAGAGCTCTGCGTGCTCTCAGCCATCGATGCAATGCCCCCTGCACCGTGCACAGCGCTGTGCAAAGTCTCAGCCACCGATGCAACGCTGCAGGTGTCGGCGCTGGCGAGTGCAGGCGGTGCAGAGAACCTCATCGTGCTGGAGCGTGCCAAGCACCGTCCCCACGAGGTGGGCTCCGTGCGCTGGGCTGGCAGCACCTTCGGCCCCATGCAGAAGAGCCGGTTGGGCGAGCACGAATTTGAAGCCCTGATGAGGATGCTGGACAACCTGGTGAGCAGCCGCGAGCGAGCGCGCGGCGTCCCTCCATCCTTTTTCAAACCACCCTGAGAAAATAACTCACAGGACCCGATGCCGCTTCGCTCTGCAGGGCTACCGCACCGGTTACACCTACCGCTACCCCTTCGTGCAAGAGAAAAGCAAACCCAAAAGCGATGTGCTCATCCCTGCCACGGTGACGGCCTTCGTCTTTGAGGAGGAGGCGATGCCCACGCCTGCGCTGCGGCAGCACGCACAGAAGCAGCAGAAGGAGAAGACGCGGTGGCTCAACACACCCAACACGTACCTGCGGGTCAGCGTGGCCGAGGAGCAGCAGGGAGGCCAGAAGACCAAGACGACCGTATGGGGCTGTCGGGTTCTTTGGGGTTTTGGCTCCGGCTGATCGCTCCTGGGGGGGCTTGTCGATAAAAGGGAGGTAGGGGATGCTTGGAGCGCTGGGTCTGCCAAAAATGGGTGAGCAGAGAGAGCACACAGGGGTTCTCCAGTAGTGAGAAATGCTTGGTGTGTGCCCACTTCAGGCACACTAAGCATGTCTGCCTTTATTTGCCCCGTGTCTGCCTTTATTTGCCCCGTGTCTGCCTTTGTTTGCCCCGTGTCTGCCTTTGTTTGCCCCGTGTCTGCCTTTGTTTGCCCCGTGTCTGCCTTTATTTGCCCCCTGTCTGCCTTTACTTGCCCCGTGTCTGCCTTTATTTGCCCCATGTCTGCCTTTATTTGCCCCCTGTCTGCTTTTATTTGCCCCATGTCTGCTTTTATTTGCCCCCGTGCCTGCCTTTATTTGCCCCGTCTGCCTTTATTTGCTCCATGTCTGCCTTTATTTGCCCCATGTCTGCCTTTACTTGCCCCATGTCTGCCTTTATTTGCCCCATGTCTGCCTTTACTTGCCCCATGTCTGCCTTTATTTGCCCCATGTCTGCCTTTATTTGCCCCGTGCCTGCCTTTATTTGCCCCATGTCTGCCTTTATTTGCCCCGTGCCTGCCTTTACTTGCCCCATGTCTGCCTTTACTTGCCCCGTGTCTGCCTTTACTTGCCCCCTGTCTGCCTTTATTTGCCCCATGTCTGCCTTTATTTGCCCCATGTCTGCCTTTATTTGCCCCATGTCTGCCTTTATTTGCCCCATGTCTGCCTTTATTTGCCCCGTTTGCCTTTATTTGCCCCATGTCTGCCTTTATTTGCCCCGTGTCTGCCTTTATTTGCCCCGTTTGCCATTATTTGCCCCATGTCTGCCTTTATTTGCCCCGTGCCTGCCTTTATTTGCCCCGTGCCTGCCTTTATTTGCCCCCTGTCTGCCTTTATTTGCCCCGTGTCTGCCTTTATTTGCCCCGTGTCTGCCTTTATTTGCCCCCTGTCTGCCTTTATTTGCCCCGTGTCTGCCTTTACTTGCCCCGTGCCTGCCTTTATTTGCCCCGTGCCTGCCTTTATTTGCCCCGTGCCTGCCTTTATTTGCCCCGTGCCTGCCTTTATTTGCCCCGTGCCTGCCTTTATTTGCCCCCTGTCTGCCTTTATTTGCCCCCTGTCTGCCTTTATTTGCCCCGTGTCTGCCTTTATTTGCCCCGTGCCTGCCTTTATTTGCCCCGTTTGCCTTTATTTGCCCCGTGCCTGCCTTTATTTGCCCCGTGCCTGCCTTTATTTGCCCCGTGCCTGCCTTTATTTGCCCCGTGCCTGCCTTTATTTGCCCCGTGCCTGCCTTTATTTGCCCCGTGCCTGCCTTTATTTGCCCCGTGCCTGCCTTTATTTGCCCCGTGCCTGCCTTTCTTTGCCCCGTGCCTGCCTTTCTTTGCCCCGTGCCTGCCTTTCTTTGCCCCGTGTCTGCCTTTATTTGCCCCGTGTCTGCCTTTATTTGCCCCGTGCCTGCCTTTATTTGCCCCGTGTCTGCCTTTATTTGCCCCGTGCCTGCCTTTATTTGCCCCAGAGCACCTTCTATTCTAAAAGCCCACCTCCAGCACCCAGTGCTTTGTTGGGGTTTCCTTTCCCTGCCCCACACGTTTGGCCCAGTCTCTTCTCTCTGCAAGATGCATTTATTCATCAGCTTTAGTCTCCTGGTGGCGTGCATTTATTGGGCTTTCCTCTTGCCACGCCATGCATTGGTCAGGGTTTGCTCTTCCTGTGCCATATATTTATTGGGGTTTGCTCTCATCTATCAAGATCTCTCTCCATGCCATGCACTGATTGGGGTTTGCTCTCCATGACACACGGCTATCGAGGTTTCCTCCCTTAATGCCTCGTACTTATTGGAGTTACTGCTCAAAACCGTTCTTTTGTCAGGGCTTGCTCTCCATGCCATGCATTTATTAGGGTTTCCTCTCTCAATGCCATGTGTTTATTGGGGTTACCACTCAAAGCCACGCATTTATTAAGGTTTCCTCTTGACGACATGCATTTATTGGGCTTGCTTCCTCCATGCCATGTATTGTGTTTCCCTCTTTCAGTGCTGTGCATTTATCTGGGTTTCCTTTCTCAATACCATCCGTGCATTCGTTGGGGCTTGCTCTTGATTACGTGCAATTATTGGGGTTTCCTCTCGCCATGCCACGAATTCACCTGGCTTTGCTCTCCATGCCCTGCATCTCTGGGTCTTTCCCCCTTCCTTTCCATGCAGTGGCTGAAGGCTGACGAGGTGGAGAAGGGCAGCAGTGGCACTGCCATCCGCATCGAGAACCCCAACCAGTTTGTGCCCCTCTACACCGACCCTCAGGAGGTGCTGGAGATGAGGAACAAGGTGCGTTGCCATCCGGGTGACCCTGGATGCGGGGTCCCAAGGGTCCCGAGGACGACGGGTCCACGTTTTCCCATCCTCTCTCTGCATCTCTCTTGTAGATCCGTGAGCAGAACCGCCAGGACGTCAAGTCTGCAGGGCCGCAGTCCCAGCTGTTGGCCAGTGTGATCGCCGAGACGAGCCGCAGCCCCGTACGTCCCCCGTGTCCCCAGGTCCCCGTTTCTCCTCGTGCCAGGGGGTGACGCTGCTATTTGGGGGGGGGTTCAGTCCACAGAAAGCCATTTGGGGGATGCCGAGACCAAAAACCCATCCCAAGAGGAGGTCCCAGCTGAGCCGGAGCCCCCGAACCCCTTCAGCCAGCTCACGGACCAGGAGCTGGAGGAGTACAAGCGGGAGGTGGAAAGGAAGAAGCTGGGGCTGCACGGTACGAGCTGGGGGGACCGTGTGCATCCCAGAGCCCCATTATGGGGTCTGTAGCCATCTGTCTGTCTGCAGGAGACAAGGAGGAAGAGGAGACCCAGGCATCCCCCCCAAAATCACCACCGGGGTCCCCAAAATCCCCCAACAAAAGCGCAGCCCCAGAGGGTCCGGAGGGTGAGTGGGGTGTGGGCGGAGAGGGCTGAAGAGCAAAACCCCTGTGGAAAACGTGGGTAAACATCAGCAGTGCCTTCGTGCTGCCCCACAGCAGTGGGGATGCACGGTAGCCCCATACCTGCCGCCTCCCTTTAAGGTCCATGCAGGATTTTGGCACTCACCAGGGGGGCTCCCGGCGTCGTTGCCCACACATCGCGTGCACCCGTCGTATGCAACCTGCATGGGCCGGGGCACGGGGGGGGCGACGGTGGGGGCTGCTGGCTGTCTCATCGTGTCTCATGGTGTCCGTCTGTCTGTCTGTCTCCACAACGTCTTCCTTTCTCTTTCCTCCATGTGTCGCTTTCACCCCAGGAGTTCCCCCTGACTCTGAATGCTTATCACTGTAGTAAGTACGGAGGGGCCGGGCTCCAGCAGCCCGCTCAGCGCCTGCAGCAGGACGTGCCTTGGGTTGCCTTGCTGGTGTTGCCCGCTTTGTTCCATCGCTGAGGCCGGGATGTGGGGCTCTGCCCCATGTTCCATCCTGTGGGGAGGGGAAAGGCTCAGGGAAGCGGTGCGCCGGGTCGCGGCGCGCTGTGCTGCGCTTACAGGGTTGGATCCTGCTCCTGCCAGGGGTGACACGGGGAGGGCGATGCCGGCTGGCGGCCCCGCGGCGCTCACCTCTCCCTCTCCCTTTGTCAAGGTGACAAGAAGGTGGAGGATGGCCAAGCTCCGGCCGATTCCTCCGCCGAGAAGGAGCCGCCTGCGGTGGTCAATGGGAAGGATGAGGAGCAGAGCACGGAGGAGAGCAAAGGGGGGGACCAGACGAGCACCCCAGCCAACCCAGAGCAGGATGCCCCCAAGGAGAAGAGCGAGACGGTGACCAGCACCCCCGTCTCCCCCGAAGGCTCACCCTCCAAATCACCCTCCAAGAAGAAGAAGAAATTCCGGACCCCGTCCTTCCTGAAAAAGGGCAAAAAGAAGGAAAAGATCGAATCTTGAGCCTCTCCCCCCTCCCCATGTGGCTTTGGCCGAGCGTCTTTCCAGACGGATGCGTCTGCGCCGTGCGTCTGGCCATGGCGCAGCCAAAAACCCTGGAGGTGAACAATCCGGGAGCCCCCGGCACGAGGCACCAAGTCCCCCCCGTCACCCGCTTCGGAGGTGGCCGCTGAGCTTACCGAGAGATTTTGGCCCCTGTCTGCTGCTTGGGGAAATACCCACCGCCACGTCCCCGCTCCCACCAGCGCTCCCCCGTCTCTCCCAGGCACCCACGTGGCCTCTGAGGTTTGTTTATCCCACCCGCTGCTTGCAGAGCCCTCGTGCAACGCGGAGGCACAGCCCGGATGCGCTTGGTTTTGAGAAAGAAACAGGTGTGCTGTCGTCGCTGGTTTTGGGCCTTTGACCCAAAACGTTTTGTTTCACGCTCTGCTGGAACGGCGCTGGCTTCGCCCCTGGCATCTCTTTGCCAGGGTGATGGGATGGAGCCCAACACCGGAGGATTGCTCTCCCCGAAGGAGAGCACCTGGGACACTTTCCTTCTCGGATCGCAATCTTACCCCAAGGCTGTGAGCCACCTCGGTCCCCTTCTCCTGGTGCCACACTCACACGTTTGCTGCTTGGTGGAGAGCAGCAGGGTTTCTGCACCGCACCTGAGAACACAGAAGACGAGGAGCCTCGGGGCAGAGTCACGTAAAACTGAGCAAACTTCACTCACTAAGTGCTACTTTGGGATGAACACACGCTGCCAATTCACTTCAGTAGGAGGCACTGCCCTGGTCCCCCCACACCGCGTCGATGAGTGCCTGTACACGTAAAGAGCACGAGAGCCCCGAGGCCGAACCGCTGCTCAGCCCAGCTCTGGACTCCTGAGCACACGCACAGATCCTCCCCATCCTTCCCCCAGCCTCACCTCCCCATGCCCAGCCATGCAACCCAAAGGGAAGAAGAAAAAGTAGCTCTGAAGCCTGGAAAAGTCTGGTGGCTTTTTTTGGGGTGTGGGAGTCATTTAAGGTCGAATGCAGGGCTGCTGCAGGCAGGAGACGGAGAGGAGGAAATGCGTAAGATAGGGTTGGTTTTCTTTACGGGGCTGCAGTTTGGGGTGGGCCAAGTGACTTCTAAAGGGGAGAGTAAAAATAAATTGCAAAACCACAACCCCAGCAGGAATGTCCTCCCCCAGCACTGGGGTTTTGCAGCCTGAGAGTCTTTGCTGTGCCCCCGTGTCCTCGCTGGCATTCTGCTAGAGGCTGCAGCATGGATTAAGTTGGAGGGGACCTTGCAGGCTGCCCGGTTGCACACCTTGCCCTCAGCCTGTCCATCTCCAGGACGGGGCACTTCCAGCTCTGGGCAGCATTGCCTCACTGCCTTCTGAGTAAAGAATCTCCTGCTGCCTAAATCTAATCTCAATCTCCCATCTTCTAGCTTGAAGCCATTCCCCCTTGCCCTGCTGCCATCAGAAAGTCCTGCTGATGAGCAGCCTTTAAGCGCTGGAGAGCTACAGTGAGGTTTCCCTTCGGCTGCCCTCAGCCTTTCTTCCCAGGGTTCACCCGCAGCTCTCCTCTCGTTTTCCCTTGCTGCTTTTTCTCCTCTCCTGGGCCCCACCGTGGCCCTCAGCACCCCTGAACCCCAACCACCCCACGGTGGGTTTTTGGCTCCCATTTCCAGGGCTGTGGCTGGAATGGAGTCATCCCAGCCAAAGCGCCGGGCTGGGAGTGGAGGATGAGGCAAAGAAAAGGCTTTGGGGCACCATAACAGCACTGAAGGATGCCTGAAAGCCCCGTGGCGGTTGGTGGCCGTGGGGTTGGGCTGCAAGTCGGTGCTGGGAGCGCTCTGTAACGCCTGCGTGTACATAAATAAACCCCGCATTCGGCCTCCGTGCGCTCAGAGTCCATGGAGGGATGCGGTGGGGTGGGGTTGGGGGTATGGCTCCGTGTGATGGTGCTGGCGGACCCCAGCCTCGCAGCTGGCCCAGCCCCGAGCCCTTCTCGCTTCTGGAGGCCGAGAGGGGCTGCCCGAGGCGGGGCACTGCGCGGTTTCCCCCCTCCCGGAACGTTTTGGTGGTGGGACCAAAGCGCTGCGGCGCTGTTTCTGGACGGAACGTGGAGAGCACGGAGCGGAGCGCCGGAAGTGGGGGGGGCTGCGGACGGAAGTGGGGCGGAGGGGCGGTGCCATGGGACGCAGCCGGTCCCGCTCGCCGCCGCGGCGCGGTGAGGAAACGGGAGGGAGCGGAGCGGGACGGGGAGCGGGACGGGAGTCCGGATCCGGGGTTGGGGGCCTGAGGGCGGCCAGGAACATGGGAAGGGGATCCCCGGAGGGCTGCGGGACAGCGGGGCCCGGGGACGTGCCCGAGGCCTTCCCGGAGGGACGAAAATGAGGGGGCAGCGGGGCCCTGCTCCCTACTTTTCCTTTTCCTTCCCCTTCCTCTCTCCTCTCCCCCCTCCCCTCCATCCCCGCTTCCCCCTCCCCCCTTCCCTCTCCGCCGCTCACCGCACTCTGCTCCTCTCCCGCCCCACTTCCCGCAGACCGCCGACGCTCGCGATCTGCTTCGCGGGATCGGGAGAGGAGGCGAAGGGAACGGACGCGATCCCGGGACAGGGACAGGAGGAGGACCCGCTCCCGCTCCCCGCACCGGCGGCGATCCAGGTGAGGCTCTCGGTGCCGGCAGGACCTCCCGCCGCTCCCCTTTGCAGCCGGCCCGCAGTGCTGCGGTTCCCGCGAGGCTGAACCGTGCGTGCCGGCCGTTGCCAGGTCCCCCCGGAGGCACCGCTCCAGCTCCTCCTCCCCTCTGCGGCTGAAGGAGAGACGAGATGAGGAGAAGAAGGAGAGCAAAGACACCAAAGGCAAAGAGCGGCAGATCACGGGTGAGGCTCCGCCCCGGCGCTTTTCTCATGTTAATTCGTGCTGGAGTTCTTGGTACGACCAGCACGGAGGGCTCCGTGGGACTTCATTAAAGTGCTTTTTAAGTGAACGCCACCGGTTGTGTGAGGTGAACCCTTCTGTTTCGTTGCCTTTTCAGAGGAAGATTTGCAAGGCAAGACGGAAGAGGAAATTGAGATGATGAAGATGATGGGCTTTGCCTCTTTTGACACAACAAAAGTGAGCGTGCTGGGGTCGAGGCTGGCTTTCCTTACCCTGCAGGGCTGTGACAGGCAGTGCTTGGACGCCTCTTTGCCCAAGTGGTCCAGCAGGGTTGGTTATACCCCCAAAACTTATTCCTCTGCTTCCAGTCACCCATTCGGTGTGGGGGTTCTCCTTCACACAGAGGGCGGTGAGGCACTGGAACACAAAGAGGCTGTGGATGCCTCAGCCCTGCAGGCATTCGAGGCCAGGCTGGATGCGGCTCTGGGCTGCTGGTTGGCGACCTGCACACAGCAGGGGGTTGGAACTGGATGAGCATTGCTGTCCTTTGCAACCCAGGGCGTCCTGTGATTCATGGCCCAGAGCTGTGGCACTGCTGAGTTCTTTGCTCTGCTTGGTGTCTCCATGGATGCAGGCAGCTCTTGGCACTGCACACAACTCTGGACCAATTTTTCTTCTCTTTCAGGGCAAGAAAGTGGACGGTGCTGCAAACGCATACGCCATCAACGTGTCCCAGAAGAGGAAATACAGGTTTGTGCTGTGGAGGTTGCACAGAACTCACTTGCTTTCCTGTGATAAAACAGCGCTGTTGGGGACGGAAGGCATTTCAGAGGAAACTGAATGGCCAGGCTGCCGTCTGTGGGCACAGCGAGGCGCTGATCCGTTCCTTTTCCTCTCCCCGCAGGCAGTACATGAACAGAAAAGGAGGATTCAACAGACCGTTGGATTTCATTGCTTGATGCTGCAGGGAGTGGGGAGCATCGCTGCCTTCCTCACGTACTGCTGGCTCAGAGATGGGAGAGAACTCCATCTGTAAAGTGAATTTGGGGTGATTTAGAGCAGGTCCGGGTGCACTCGCTCTGCCCTGCACCAAGGGAGGGCGAGGTGAAGCTCGTTGATCACCCAGCTCCGTTCGTCCCTTGCCAGGATTTCCTGCTGGTTGTATTTTTCCTGTTGCGTTGTTGTTTTTCAGTAGCTCAATGTTGTCTAATTAAAACCTGTATATATTTTTCCATTTTGTTTCTCCCTCCACCCGCCCTGTTTGTCTGTGATTACTTCACTCAGGAATAAAGTCAGCGAGAAGAGGCTGCTGGAAGCCACCCAGCAGCTGTTTCCCCAGCTCAGCATTTGGGATTTGAGCCCAACAGCCTCAGTTTTTGCTTTTCCTTTGTGCGTTCATTGGATCACCTCCGCTCGGGCCGGGATTCCCACTGCGCGGCTCTGCTCCGTGCGCTGCTGGGTGAGGATTTCACGCAGCCCCAGGAGGTGGCAGCACGGCCCTGCGGCCAAAAGCGCTTTCGTTCCCAGCTCTGGCAGCAGATAAACGTTACACCGATGCTTTCCGAACACGACGCGCAGATCCAAGCCTGGAGCTGAGCCTTTTGCAATGACGGTTCTGTGGGGTTTTTTTTTTCTTCCTACTTTTTTTGAAGGTTCGGCTTGCCAAAACCGAGCCTCGTCCCCAATTAGCCAGCCCTGTGTCTCTGCTGGGTGACAGTGACACGGCCCTGCTGTCAGTGTGACACTGCTCATTGGTGCCAGGTCATCCCTGCGGCACGCCTGGCGCCCCACGATAAGGCCCTGCTGCCAGACAGGGATTCCCAACCCCCATCACTTCGTTGGCTTTCTCTCCCTTCTAATTAAAACTGGCTGCAGGTCCAAAAATGAGATGGAAACCCCCCTTCCTCACCCCCCATTTTTTTTTGGTCTCACATAGGCTGCTTTCAGGAAGCTCGCAGCCAGCTGGGAGCAGCTCACCCCCAATCCCATCCTATTTTCCCCTATTTTCCCCTATCTCCTATTTTCACCACGCCGGTGTTTTGCTGTTGAAGGTATTTTTTTTCAAGGGTGAGGTTGGGGCGCTGTGCCCCCCTTTTGACCCCTCCCCCCCCCCCCCCCCATACCCACACACCCAGGTTTATCTGGTTTCCATGCTGTGGCCGAGGTGGGTGAGTCACCGCAGGGCAGGGTTGGGTTTCGGGGTGTGGGGAGGAAATGATGCTGAGCTGCCCCCCTCCCCCCCCCCACCTCCCCAAATTCATCCCATTGGGGCAAAAGCGCTGCTTGGGGGGTGGTTCCTTGCTGCTGGGGTGCTCTGGGATGAAGTGCAGCAGCTTTGGGTGCTCGAGGGGCCCCTGCTGGTGATGGGGGGGGGGGCTACTTATAGGGACTTACTGCTTCTCAGGGGGGCTCAAGGGGTCTCTGCTTATTGGAGGAGGGGAGGAACGTCCTTCCTTGTGGCCTCGGGCGCTGTTTTTTTTTGGGGGGGGGTCTCAAGGAGGTTCCTGCACCTGTGCTTGGGGGTCCCAGCTCGGGAAGGCTCATAGCTTTTTAAGGGAGATCTGCCCGTAGGGAAGAGCGCCGGGAGGCTCCAGCTCCTTACGGGGTCTCCAGCCCTGCGGGGGTCCCTAAACCTGGCGGGGGTCGGGGGGTCCCCGCCCGCTCCCCGTCAGCCCCACGTTGACACCCGGCGCCGGAGCCACGCCCCCTCGTCCGCTCCTCGCCCTCCCATTGGCTGCAGGAGGCAGGAAGTGAGTCAGCCCCGTGGGCGGAGCCTTCCGGCTCACCCAATCACAGCGAATCCACCCAGAGGGCCCGTCTGATCGTCGACGGCGGGCGGGGGCGGGGCTTTCCTCGGGGCCGAACCAATCGCGGAAGGGCGTGTCTGCCAACTGTCCAATCGCGAAAACCGACGGGGGGGCGGCACCCAATGAGAGGCGACGGTGGGCGGGGCTGACGGAGCGGCCGGGCGAGGCGCTCACCCCGGAGCGGCCCGGCCCGGCCCCGCAGCGCGGCGATGGCGGCGGTCGGTGACGACGGGTCCGGAGTCGGGTCCAGCATCGGGCTGCTCCTGGAGGCGGCCGAATACCTGGAGCGGCGGGAACGAGGTACCGGCATCCCGCTGTGCCCCTTTTGGGACCTCCCGGTTCCTCCCGGCGCTGCCCGTTCCCGTTGTGTCCCTACAGAAGCCGAACACGGCTACGCCTCGCTGCTGCCCGGAGCTGGACGAGCCCGCAGGGAGAGCCCGAGGCGCCGCGGGAAGGGCCGGAGGAACGGCGGGGGCGGCAGGTACCGGGAGGGAGGAGGGAGGACCCATAGGATCCCATAGGTACCCTTAGGAACCCACAGGAACCTCATAGGGACTCATAGGAACCCGTAGGGACCCATAGGGACCCATAGGGATGCATCGGGATCCATAGGTACCCATAGGACCCCATAGGAACCTCATAGGGACCCATAGGAATCTCATAGGGACCCATAGGAACCCCATAGGGACCCATAGGAACCCCATAGAAACTCATATGGTTTCATCAGGACCCAAAGGTACCCGTAGGAACCTGTAGGAACCCATAGGAACTCCATAGGGACCCATAGGAACCCCATAGGAACTCATAGGGATGCATCAGGACTTATAGAAACCCATAGGGACACATAGGAACCCACAGGGACTCATAAGAACTCATAGGGACCCACAGGGACCCGTAGGAACCCATAGGGACCCTGCTGTCAGCTGGGAGTCAGCAGTTGTCATGGGGCACTGGGCTCATCTGGGGATGTGGAGGGCTCTGCTTGCATCCAGAGATTGGGATCTGTTGGGGCTTGTTGGAATCCCACTGCTATGGGGGGCTGGGAGGGCTGGGGGCTTTTGGGGGACCTGTGGGAGCTCTGGGGACAGTGCAGTCAGCTGGGGGTCAGCAGCTGTCATAGGGTGCCAGGTGGGGTGGGGGATGTGGAGGGCTCTGTTGTCACTGGGGTCTGTTGCAGGGGGTCTGGCTGCACTGGGGGCACCGGGGATGCTGCTGGAACCTGGTGGTCAGGGCCTAACAGAAGGCTCCAGGCTGATTTGAGGGTGTGGGGGGATCTGCTTGCACCCAGAGACCATGATTTGTTGGGATCCTGCGGTCATAGTGGGGCTGGGGGGACTGGGGAACATAGGGGGGACCTTTAGGGGCTCTGGGGACACCGCTGTCAGCTGGTGGTCAGCAGCTGTCATGGGGCACCAGGCTGATCTGGGGATGTGGAGGACACTGCCTGCATCCAGAGATTGGGATCTGTTGGGGCTTATTGGAATCCCACTGCCATGGGGGGGGGGCTGGGAGGGCTGGGGGGGGACTTTGGGGTCACCGCTGTCAGCTGGGGGTCAGGAGCTGTCATGGGGTGCCAGGTGGGGTGGGGGATGTGGAGGGTCCTGCTGTCACCAAGGTCTATTGGGATCCCTATTGCTGGGGGTCTGGCAGCACTGGGGGCACTGGAGATGCTGGTAGCACCCGTCAATTCAACAGAAGGCTCCAGGCTGATCTGGGCGCATGGGGGGACACCCAGAGATCGGGGTCAGGGTCTGTTGGTGTCCCTGTCCTGGGGGTCTGGCAGCTCTGGGGATGATTGGCACCTGTCCCTGATCCTGGAGACGCTGCTGTCATTGGATGCTCAGAGTCTATTGGGATTCCAAGTCACAGAGCACACAGTGGGGTTTGGGGCTGTGGTGGGGACCCTTGGGGACACGGGAGGTGCTGCTGTCACCTTGTGATCGCAGGTGGGGCGGGGGGGGGGACTGGAGGAGACACAGCTGGCTTTGAGGGATCGTGGTTTGCTGGGCTGCCCCATTGTGGGGTGTCTGGTAGAACTGTGGGCCGTGGGGCACCCATGAGGGCACTGCTGTCACCATCAGCACCCCACAGAGCTGCGTGGTGGCTCTGCACCCCCTGCCACCCCTCCACACCCCGGGCAGGGGGTGGGCACCCTGGGGACATCCTCTGTTGGGGACTGAAGGTGCCATCAGATGACGCGGCAGAGCAGGATGCCGATTTGGGGCTTTGTTTTGGGGATGTTCCCTTGGCGTGGTGCACGGCGCCCGGGTTCCGTTTGAGGGCTCTCAAAGTGGCGGATGAGATTAAGATCCTTTGTTTGGGGAGGAGCGCTCTTGCCCTGAAATGTCACTCGTGGCAAATCGCTGCCACTCCTCCCAGCTCCTTCCTGCTGTTTGCTCAGGGAGGAGCAGCTCTGCCATCTCAGGGGCATGGCACTGCGTCCTGCTCCGGCGCGGGGGACGGGTGACCTTCGCCAGCTGTGACAGCAGGATGTCCCCATCCTGACCGCAGTCAGTGAGCGCTCCGAGGTCCCTTTCTGGGAAGACGTGGGGCTTCATTCCTCACTAAGCGTTGCTCACAATGGCAGCAGCAGGACTTGTGCTTCGGAGCTGCTCACGTACCTCGGAGACGCAGCGGAGCTGTGCGTGGGGTTGGCGTTAGGATGAGGAGAGCTTCCCCTTCCTGCGCGGTGCTGCTGAGCGGTGGTTGGGCCCCTTTGCTTCCTCCTCTCCCTTACAACCACTCATCCAGGGAGTGTGTGTGTGTGTTGGGTGCCACTGCTGTGCTGTTGGCGTTGCTTTGTGCTCTCCTGTGCTGCTGCTTCCCTTTCCAGCAGCGAGCCCCTTCCCATCCAGACCACCTCAGTTGGGTTTCTAGTCCCTGGCGCTGCCATCTCGCTGGGTACCTCTCCCTGCCTGCCTCTCTGCCACCACATTTGTCATCCTGGGTGCAGTGACCCCTCTGCAGGGACCCCTGCTGTCCGCCACCCTCCTGGAGACAAGCATTTCACAAAGTGCTCTTTCTATTTCAGGTCAACGCACAATGAGATGGAAAAGAACAGGTGAGAATGGGCTGGGATGCACGTGGAATCTCTTTTCCGTTGCGCATCAGGGCTGCCCCACACCTATTCCAGGAGCCGTGCTGCGCCCCCGGCGCTGCTTTGTGTGTGTGTGCTGCAGCTCTGTATGCTCAGCCCACCCAGGGCAGGCAGCTGGAATTGTCCTGTGGCTGTTTCACGCTCCAGGGGCAGGTTTAAATCGCACGTCTCCCCCCGGTGAGCTGCTGGGGTGCATCCGAGTGGTTCCTCATTCCCCTGTGTGGGCACTGAGCTGGGTGTGAGCAGCTGTCCCTCTCTGGGGACACCACCTTTGTGGTAGCTTCTCATCCCCAGTGCGTGCAGCTGGGCTGGCTGCTCACCTCCCACGTGTGGACGGATCTCTTGCTGGTCGGCGCAGCCCCAGCTGATGGAAAACAACGTCTGTGAGGGCTCAGCTTTGGTTGGGTTTGACCCCAGCAGCACGAGCGCGTGTTTTGTTGGCGCTGTCACGCAGGAGGCACTCAGTGCAGGCAAATGCCTGTTTATTTGCGTGCGGAACGAGATAGGCAGGTCGTTGCAACATCCCCATCTGCCTCGAGTGTGTCAGTGGGGTACGGCACAGGCGGTGTTGCAATGGGGAACAGAACCGGAATATTGGGGCTGGGGAGCTGAGCACGGGGCGTCCTGCGCTGCCATCCGTGCAGGTGGGAGCGTGGAGCGCTGCCAGTTGTTGGATTCTGACCCAACAGAAGCTCGAGGGGCGCGCTGGGTTTGCAGCCCCGTGCTGGATGTAGCAGGAGCAGTTTTATTTTGCTGTCCCTCCACGGATGCTGAGAGCTCCGATGGTTTTCTTCCAGGCGTGCCCACCTGCGGCTGTGTCTGGAGAAGCTGAAGGTGCTGGTGCCGCTCGGCCCCGAATCCAGCAAGCACACGACGCTGAGTTTACTCATGAAAGCCAAATTGCACATCAAGGTGAGTCTGGTGGCGCCAAAAGTCCCTGGAGAGCAGAGGGCTTGGAGAAAGCTGCTCGTGCAGAGCATCCCCAAAGCCCTCAGCATTGCTCCCGCTTGATGGGCACCGTGTGGCCTCCTGGTGCGTCGGCTGCTTTACGGTTTGCTCTTTACACTGTGACTCTCACCGGGCACGTTTGGTTTTATGAAGCAGCAGAGAACCATGGGCAGCACGGCGGGACACCAGTGCCTTATCAAAGCCTGGAAATAGAAAAAAGAAATAGAAAAAAGCACTGCACAGGAACTGTTCAGAGGAGGGAGCGTTGTTGGCGTGCCAGCAGTCTGCCATGGCGTTGCATCAGCAGCAGTCTGGCTCTAAATAGGACTGGGAGACTTGGGCAGCCCAATCTGGTGGGTGGCGGGCAGCCCATGGCATGGGTTGGGGTTAAAGGGGCTTGGAAGTCCCTTCCAAACAGCTGTGGTGTGAGGCCATGACTCTGATCTTTAAGGTCCCTTCCAGCCCAACCATTCTAGAGTTCCGTGGTTCTGTGACCTTTGAGGTCCCTTCCAACCCAGCCATTCTATGGTTCCATGGTTCTGTGACCTTTAAGGACCCTTACAACCCAACCCTGGTGTGATTCCATGATTCAAGAACACTTCCAACTGGAACCATTTTATAATTTTATAATTTTATGGTTCTGTGACCTTTAAGAACCCTTCCAACCCAAGCATTCTATAATTCTGTGACCTTTAGGAATCCCTCAAACCCAACCATGCTGTGATTCCATGATTCTCTGATCTTTAAGATCCCTTCCACCCCAACCATGCTGTGATTCCACAATTCTCTGATCTTTAAGGTCCCTTCCACCCCAACCATGCCGTGATTCCACAATTCTCTGATCTTTAAGGTCCCTTCCACCCCAACCATGCCGTGATTCCACGATTCTCTCATCTTTAAGGTCCCTTCCACCCCAACCATGCCGTGATTCCATGATTCTGTGACCTTTGAAGTCTCTTCCAACCCGTTTCTCCCCCTCTGCAGAAGCTCGAGGACTACGACAGGAAAGCCCTCCACCAGATCGAGCAGCTGCAGCGCGAGCAGCGGCACCTGAAGAGGCAGCTGGAGAAGTTGGGCAGTGAGAGGATCCGCACCGACAGCGTCGGCTCGGCCGTGTCCTCGGAGCGCTCCGACTCAGACAGAGGTGAGACCTGCACGCCTGTGCGCAGTGTTTGGAGGCCCCGCTGAGCTCCTGGTGATGCTGTTTGCTTTCTGCTTGCAGAAGAGATCGACGTGGACGTGGAGAGCACCGACTCCCTGCCCGCAGACCTCGACTGGAGCAGCAGCAGCCCCAGCGACTCGGATGAGCGCGGCAGCCTGCAGAGCGTGTGCAGCGACGAGGGCTACGCCAGCTCGGGCGTGCGGAGGGCCAAGGTGCAGAGTGCTCACAAGCTGTGCCCCGCTCTCTAAGGATCAGACCCCGCAGCTCTTCCACCCGCCACTCTTTCCTGGTTGGTAGCGAACCAGACCGTCCCGCCGTTCCCTTGTGCCGCTGACACGAAGTCTGCTTTGCCCCAGTCCCACGCAGGGCTGTGGGTGCTGAGCTTCTCCCTGGCAGCCCATCGTGCCCACTCGCTTCTCGCCCCGTCGGGAAGCTCATCTCAGCGAAACCAAACATTCCAGCCCCATTTTGGTGCGCCCAGGAATATCGCAGCGGTAACAGCAGTGCTGGGTGAGCTCAGCTTTCCTTTGCCTTGCTGTTACCGCTCGCTATTCCGGATCTTTGTAGTGTTTGCCCACTAACAATCAGCACCAGGGCCCAAATATGCATTGTGAGGATGAGACCCAGCCTTGTTGGTAGCTTGGAGCAGGGAGAAAGCAGAGGGAGGTCTGCAACGGAGCGTCAGTCGGTGGCCTTCCCTCCGCCGACTCTAAAAATTCAGGGTAGCAATGGACCCCTCCTGCAAAGCAAAAGGCTCTGCTCCTCCCGGCAGCCTCGGGATGGACATCTCCAGCTCTGGAAGTTCCTGGAATGCCTCAAAACCAAATGGTGCTGTCCTCGCGCTGTGCCCTCCCGCGTTACGGCCGCGTGTCTTAGGACGGCCTTGGCGCTTCTTGTCTCTGGGACAATTTTTTTTCTACCTCGGAGAGATGAACAAAGATTATCTCCATCCCTTTAGCACAAAAACAAACAAACGAGATGCCTCATTGTTTTTTAGAAGCGCTGCTTGGTCCCATCGCCTCCATCGCGCGCGATTTAGCAATAAGTGGCGGCGCTCCGAGCGGCGCCGCTGTGTGAAGCACTTGCCCGGCCCTCGGGTTGCGTTTGGGAGCTCTCCATGCTGAGGATTTGGGTTTCCACCAGAGAAAGCCACAACCAGACGCCAAAAGAAACGGCCAACCCTTTACCCCTGGTCCCAAGGCTGTGGTTTCCAGCCGTGTCGACGCGTAGAAGCCAAGAAGCCGAGTCGATCCTGTGCACGCAGAGCATGGGGTCTGCAAACAGTATTTCTTCATTTCCTTCGACGTGAACGGAGTTACGACTTCATGCTTTAGGAGATGCTCTGGGATCGTTGTAAGCAGAGCCCTCTGATGGAGATGCTGAGGTTTCTTTGAGGGGTTTTCCTGCTCCATCGCTCGTGCTCGACGTTGGTGATGGGGATGGAACATCCGTGTGGGGCTCAGAAGCCATTCTGACTCTTCAAGAAGACTTTGGAGGTATTTAATGCTAGGTTGAATGGTTGGGCAACCTTATCTACGGTGTGATTGAGCATGGGCAGCCCTGGGTTGGGATTTAATGGTCCTTGAGGTCCCTTTGAACCCAAGCCGTGCTGTGATTCTAAGAAAACTCATGGAAACCCAGCTGAAGAAAACAAAAAACACAGAAACCCACCCCAAGAAAGCAAAAATCCATGGAAACCACCTCAGGAAGACAAACACCCATGGAAACCCATCCCAAGGAGACAAAAAGTGAAGGAAACCACCCCCAAAGACAAAAACCCATGGAAGCCCACAGGAGCCCGCCCCAAGAAGGACAAAAACCCATGGGCAAAGCTGAATATCTGCACGTGGAGCTGCGCTGCTCTGACCCGCAGTGGCTCGAGCCTCTCCAGCCCCTTTCCTGTGAGCACTGCCAAAATCCCGATTCCAACCCCGCCGCTCCACTGCACTCCAAGGGGAAACAGGAGGAAATGTGCGCTTCGTTCTTCGCTTCGTTCTACCCAGTGTTAAGGTTTAGACTCTCACTGTTGTTTTTTTTTCGTGTCGTGCCTTTTTGGGTTGACCGCGTTCTTTTGGTGAAACGCCGCGCGTTGGTTTCGGTTGTGGTTTTTTTGTTGGCATTTTGGTTTTTTCCCCCTTTTCGTCCCAATTTGAAGCAGTACTCCGCTGACCTTTGCACTGTTTGGACGTGCTCCTCTCCAACGCACCAGCATCGAAAAAAAAATAAAACCAAACCACAAAACCCAACAAACTCAAACCTTCGGCAAACGATGCTGTCGGATGGGCACACGAAGGTCGAACCTAAAACCACGGGCTTTTCCCCCAAAACTCCAGGTGAGAGCTTGGGGCAGCGTCCTGGGGCCGCCAGCCTTTCCTCGAATTCACGGATCCACCAGCATTACGCAGAGATAAGCTGCAGCAATGAGATTTTTTTTGGTAGATTGTTGGAAAAAAGGGGGGAAGCGAGGAGCACCCCCTGCGTTTACACAGACGTGCGAATCCGAACTGCGCTGCTTGGGGATGGAGAAGCCCCCAGCCCTGGGCGCCGGACCCCATCCCACCCCCAGGCCTCAATCTGGGGCAGAACAAAGCCAGCAGCAGAGGCTTCTCCATCCCCACCTCAGGAGCCTTTCCCACCTCAGTGGCTTTTGATGCATTTTCATTGCCCTTCCCGTTTGTTTTATTCCTTTTCCCCCTTTTTCCTTCCCATTTTCCCCCAAGACTCCTCGGCTTTTTAGCATCACTTTTGAGTTGTGGCATCTTCTGAGCGATAGATACGGAGTGAAAGGGGAGCAGCAGATGGGAGGATGCAAGATTTCCTTTCCAGGCGTTCAATTCCCGTTGTACATAGCACGTCACTACGAATCCTGTGTCAAGACCATAAAATGGTGCTTCTTTTTGTTTTGTTTTTTTTTTTCTTACAAGTTTTAGCACACGCGTTTGGTTTTTTTTTTTTAGAGAGTACGTGTTTTAGACAGAGCTGGCCGTGTGTGTGTCTACTTCTGTATTGTTGGATTGTTAGAAAATAAATTATTTCAGTACGAATGGCCGTGTGCTGCTGTCGGGAGGAGGGCTGGGATGTGGCGGGGCGCTGCTGCTGGGGGTGCAGTGCTTGCAGCCCCTGCCTGCAGGAATTGGGGTCCTGGGCTGCTCTCTCCCCCCCCCAAGTCCAGGTGCATCAACCTGAGGGAGGGAACGAGGCCGGCCATGCCCTCCTCCATCCGTGGGGAAGATGCAGCTGGGTTCTGCTGCAGGATGCCAGCAAGGAGAGGCTGAAGTTCAGGTAAATGCTGGCAGTTGTCCCCCGGAGGCGGCAGGACCCCCAGCCCTGCTCTCTGCTCCCCCCAGGTCCTTGCTCTGTGCTGTTTTCCCCCTCCCCTAGCTCTGGGCTGAAGCTGGGGCTTCCCTGGCTGCGAGTGTGCACTGCAGCAGGGGTGCAGCCCCCTTGCCCTTCCCAGCTTGCTTTCCTGGGTGCAGAGAGGAGCAGCGTGCACCTGGTGAGCAGCACTTTTTATTTTTTCCAGGTGCGGCAGCAGCTTTGTGCTTGGTTTCTTTCTCTCTTTCTGGCTGACGTGGCCGTGCTGGCAGTTCTGGAGTGCAGCCCTGGAGCTCAGGGGAAGGTGATGGTGGTGAGTGGAGCGAGTTCCAAGGTGGGCTCCAGTGCTGGTGGCTGTTGGGTGGAGAAGGAGGTGGGGGGCTGACGGCCACCCTGGTGCCCGTACTCAAACTTGATGCGCAGCTCTCCGATGTGGGAGTGAGGTAGGATGTTGGGGATCCACTCAATGATGAACGGCGTGGGCTCCTTCTGGGTGGGAGAGGTGTTTCCTACAGGGGAGGGGGGGAGAAGAGGGTGAGTGGGGGGCCCTGGGCTTTACCTCGGTGGTGGTGGGGGTGTTCTTGGGGCTGTTGGTGCAGGGGTTGTGTTTTTGGGGCATGTAGGTGTGCGTAACGGGCACCTGGAGTTGTGAAGGTGAACCTGGGGACTGGGAAAACATCCTTCTGCGGCTGCTTTTTCTGGGAGGGGGGTGGAGATGGTGACAGAAGTCGTCTCAGAGATGGTGGGGGGGTGGGTTCCATCCGTGCCTGTGTAGTTGAGTGGTGAAGGGGGAGGGCCACCTACTGGGGGGCACTACTCTGGGTGCAGGTCTGGGGCAGAGCCCCCTATGGGAACAGCTCCCCCTGCGTGAGGGCGTGAGGGGGAGACCCCCAGCTATGGTAGGACCCCTTGGTGTGGGGCTGTGAAGGGAAGAACCCCTCCTGGAGAGGGTGTCTGTCTGCTGGGTGGGGTCTGGAAGCATTCCTTTAGTGCTTGGGGGGCTCCGTGGTGTTGGTGCTGCTTGGTGGAGCCCCACTCCCCAGGCAGGGAGGTGCACATCCAGCCCGTATCTTCCTCCAACATTTGTGCAGACATCTCAAGGGCTGCCCTGGCAGCGCAGGGGGAGGAATCAACCCCCAGATGGGCTGAGAGGAGAATTCCCTCCCTCGCTTACCCACTTTGAGGAAGGTCTTGAGCTCCAGCGGGCGGATGGCCGGCTGCTTCTCCAGGCGCCCGTACGCCTCAGCGATGCTCTCCACCTCCACCTTGGGGCACCTGAAGAGCTCATAGGTGCCGTCCCGGTTCTGGATGAAGCTTCGTGTGATTTCCAGCGGCAGCTGCTGGGAAGCAGCGGGGTGAAGGGCTCGGTAACGGTAGGCAGAGCAGGGTGGGGTTGTGATTCCCCCTTACCTCGGGCGTATCGAAGATCTGCTTGACCTGCAGGATGTTGGTGATGTGCCACGTGTATTTGGAGAAGGTCCCCAGGGGAAGGGCGTCTTTGCGGACAAACGCTGTGGGGAAGGAAAGCGCAGTTAAAGGTGGGGGGAAGGAGCGAGGCTGGTGATGCAACTTGCTTTTCCTCACTTCTTTTTCCTTCTGGGCTGCAGGGAGGGCGCTTTGCCTTGGCTGGGAGGCGAGCCTTCAGTCTGCTGCTTTGCGCTGTGCTCTGGACTCTCCTCCTGCTCTCAGTTAAGAGCACAATGAGGAGGTAAAGCTGGCTTGGCACTCGGGCGGCTGCTCAGAGTCTGCGGGCTCTTTATGCTCAGCTGGGGGCCCAGTGGTGCTCCTGAAGTCGGAACTTCAGGTAATTGTGCTGAGAGCTCTGCGTGGCTGCTCAAGCATTGTCTTACATCAGTGTGAAGTGTAAAGCAGCGGAGAGAAACACTTCAGATCAAGTGCTCTGCAGTCCGTGTGGCTCAAAAGCAGCAGCAGAACTGAGCAGAAGCTGCAGGGAAGGCGCTGTTTGCTCTGAGTCTCCGCTGCCTTCATTCTTCCAGCTCTAACGCCAGTCAAACTGTTACACAGCTGCTGCCACTGGCCGAGTGCTGAGCCTGCAGCCAGGCTGCACTGAGGCTGGAGCTGTTACAGCCCCCCTGGGAGCACAGGCTGTGGCTCCTGCTTAGCGGAGCCTTCTGCCCCTAAGACTGCTAGAAACAAGGGGGGTGTCAGCTTCCTGCTGGCTTTTCCTTGCCTCAGGTGGGATGCAGAGTGCTTGCAATGTTTCCTACCTGTAGTGGAGTTGGGCAACCTCTTCTTTGTACTCCCACTGGATATCCTCTGCTGCAGTGCATCAAAGAAAGCCTGTGGGATGTGGAACACCAGCGGCTCGGGCTTGCCTGCATGGTCACAGAGAGGGCAGGGCTCAGGGCAAGAGAGGCACTGCTGCTTGCAGGCAAATAAAAGGTTGGAAAGAAGTGCGTGTTCAGGTGGAGACCAGCATCTGGCTGGAACAGCAGTGCTGGTGTTCCACTGCCAGTGATGTGTTTTACATTTACTTTCTTGTGTTGTGGGCTCGGCCCAGCTGTGGGCAATGCTGGGCACAGCCTGGTGCCGTCAGGTTCATTCCCTCCACCTCCGGGCATCACCTCCCCAGGCTGAGCAGCCCTGGCTCTCTCTGCCAGCTGCTGCCATCCCTTCTCCCCCCTCGGGGGGCTCTGTTTTGTCTGGAGGAGCACCGCAGGGCAGCAGAAATGGGTTTCTTTCGGTGGGGGAGCAGCTCACTGGAGGCCAAGGGCATCACTGAACTCCTGTGCCTGACACCTCAGAGACATCTGCCAGAGAGCAGAGCGTGTCCTCACTGACAAAATGACGTTGCTCTGACAGGGTTTGGAAAGAGACCCCGAAATGTGTTTGTCCTCTTCAGGAGGGCCCAGCTGGATCCGTGCGCAGGCCAGGCGTGCGCAGCTTGCGGCAGCTGGGAGCCTTATGCAGCACAGCCCCACGGTGAGGATTTTCACAGCTCTGCTGTGCTCCGTGGCTGAGCTGCGTGCCACAGGGGATGCAGAAACAGCCATCAGCCATAGCTGTGCAGAGCTCTGCCCTGAGGGCACGTGGCGGACAGCACATCTCCAGACTGGTGAGGGAGCATTTCTCAGATGCCACCTGAGGCACCTCACCTCCTTCACCTCACTTCACCTCTTCTGCCTGGCTCTGGGCGGGTTCTTGGAGAATAAATAACCTCTAAGGGAGTTTCTCCCTTCCCTCAGCAATAAACACCGGGCTTTTGTGAAGCTAACGCCGCGACTGGGGAACAAAGCAAAGCCAACGGGTAAAAACAACATTCGCTCTGAGCTGAGCAAAGCAGGTGCCTCCCTTTGGGCGAAGTTATTTCACGGTCAGGAGCTGGAAGGAGGCTCCCACCACGCTCCCAAAGCCCAGCTTACCCTCAAACTGGTAATGCATGGTCTGATGGATGCGCTCAGTGACGCTGGCCAGCCAGTCTTGGAAGGACAGGGTAACTTGTGACTCATCCAAAAGTTGGTTACAACCTGTGAGGCGAAGGAGAGAGACGTCAGCTCCAGCCGTCTGGATTTGGGTTTTTCACCCAAAGGATTTTGCAGTGCCATACTGACCCTTCTGTCCAGCACATGCTCAGAGATAACAGTTAGGACACACATGCCAAGGAGAATCCCTTGAGGAGGATGCTGCCATGGCAGTTTGCGTCTCCTTTCCCTGCAGCACAGAGCCAGGTGGGCAGCCAGAGCCCCAAAGTTCTTTCTCGACAAGTATTCATCCCTAAAAAACCCAACTTTGCCCCATTTCCATCTGGGATGGATAGCTCTGGACACCAGCACCAAAAAACACCGAGCGTGGAGCCGAGCCCTACCTTGCCTTTTCAGCGAGGCAGCAACCGTGGGCTTCTTCAGGCTGCTTCTCCTTAGGCCGGCCGTGTCCTGAGCCAGGAGAGGCCCTGGGGAAAGGAGGGCAGGTTGGGGCACACGCTGTGCTGATGCCTCAGCGCCCATCCCTGCCCAGCGCGGCACTCACCGGCCGTTAACTCCTTTTTCCTCTTCTTGGCCTTGGCAGCCTCGCCAGCCTGCAGGGTGGACTCGGGGCCGCACAGCAGCGGAGGGACGGCGATCCCCTTCACACCTAAGGAGGGACATTAAAAGCACCTCTGCCTCACCTTGCCAAGCACCGCCCTGCTGGGGGGACTCGCATCCAGCCCACGCTCCACAACCGACCCTGAATGGGGCTGGCAGGACTGGTCCATGCAGAGGCGCCGGGGAAGAAAAACAGGAGCCTCGAGCCAAATATTTGGGGTTTGGCTTGTTTTCAGCTTCACCTGACAGGCAGGGAGCGCTCCCCAAAGCAGCGAGCAGCAAACGTGCCGAGTGCTGCACGTGGAGTTCCCACATCCTGAGCTGCTGCCTGCAAAAACCGCACAGAAAACCAGAACCAAAACCAGGGGTAAAGCCCAGAGGGGAAAAGCGAGGCTGCAGAGACAGGCAGCTCTCCTGGGGGTGGAAAGGATCATTGCTAGGGGATCATGGGCACTAACTGTGTTCTGCTCCCTGCTCAGGTCCAGCTGGGCACCGTGTGTTGTCCCCAGGGGGATTGAAGGGAACAGTGCTGCACCCTAAGCACTACTGAGCCTAGCAGAACTGAGATGGGGAGCGGTTTTAATTAGCTCGGGTTAATTCACCTAGAGCAGTCTGTGTTAGGGAGCATTCCAAATGCTTTCAGGTGCCTCATAGGACCAGCTGGGTGCAGCCTTCGGGCCGCAGAGCTCACAAACCCGGTGACTTCTGCCCCATGTGGATTTCACAACACCTTCAGCTTCGCTGCTCTTGCCCAAAAGGAAGAAGACACCCAGTTCCCATCCCACAAGAGGAAGCTCCACTTGCTACAAGCGTCGATTGCAGCAAAGCAAAGGGGAGCCGTCCCCCAGGGGAGCCCCCTGCTCTGCTCTCACGCCTGCATCTCACAGCCTGCGAGTGCTTCCTGGTGGGAGGGGGAATGAAATGAAGCCCCAGCTGACAAAGCGCCCATGGGGAGCCGGTGTGAGGGCTGCCCTCAGGCCAGCACTGACTGCAGTGTGAGCAGGAGCAATAGGGTGGCCTGCTCCCCTTGGCTCCCCGTTTATTTCCCTCTCAAAATCCCCGAATCAGCCTCAGATACCGCTTGAGTCGTGGGTGAGGAAGTCGGCAAACTCCTGGGCCAGGCTCTCGTCGCTGGCAAAGGCACAGATGCAGGCGAAGAAGTGAATGCACCTCTGTGCTGCTGCCTCCTCCTTGGCCGAGGCGGCCTTGCCAGGCTTCAGGGTCTGGCAGGAGCAGAAGAACCTGTGCTCCGCCAGCGTCTTCGTGCTCATCTTCTGGGCGAAGGAGGCGTGCAGGTAGCCCAGGCTGTGCTTTTGGCTGGCCTTACACTTCACCACCAGGACGCTTTTGGTGATCCTCTGCACCAGTGGCCCCGTGGGCTCCGTGGCCAGCTGCCAAATAGTCTGTTTCGTTTCGGGAGAGGCCTGCATGGAGTTGAGCACCGAGCTTTTCAGGGTCAGCGGGGTGGCCTCGGTCTGACAGTTCAAGGCCAGTTTGACGTGCTGGCATTGATTCTCTACCACACCCTGCGTGGCCGCCTTCAGGCAAGCCGGGACGTAGCAGCGGCCGGAGCTGAGCTGCGTGATGATGGTCCCATCCACCGTCTGGATGGCCGTTTCTGAAACACCCAGCTCTACAAAGCAGCGATAATCCGGGCCTCGGTCCCGCTGACGCACCGAGTAGAGCTGCAGGTCGGAGCCGGTGATGATCTTAACAGCATCGACCCCAGGCTGTTTGCGTGAGCCGTAGCGGAAGACGGTGCCGCAGTTCTTGTTCTTGCAGCTCAGCCCACGGGTGCCATTATAAGTGCCGCAGCGGGGACATTTCCTGATGCCTCTCAGCGTGGCCTTGCCCAGGTCGGAAAGGAAGGAGGGCACTTTGGTTCTCACCGATGTGGGCTCCATCTTCCTGGAAAGGCAGAGATGGGGGAGAAGTATCAGGATGGGGGAAGCACAGCTCGGTTGTGGTGACACCTACAGGTCCCCCGTGCAGCAGGTTTGGAGGCCTCGCAGCTCCTGAGCTGAGAGGAACAGAAGGGGGAAGGTGACTGATTGCCACAACTGCAGCAAGTCAGCACTTCCCCGCCCTGCACGTATGCAGGCTGCATGGGATGCATGGGCTAAAAGTGACGCAAAGCTTTTGGGTGCCTGCACAAATGTGTGAGATGGATGCATCGCCCCACATCCCCACTGCCTGCCTTGCTGCCAAGCTTCTTGGTGATCACAGAGCCAACAGAACGGAATAGGTTGAAAAGGACCGCCATGATCATCCAGTTCCAACCCCCTGCTATGTGCAGGTCACCAACCAGCAGCCCAGGCTGCCCAGAGCCACATCCAGCCTGGCCTTGAATGTCTGCAGGGATGGGGGATCCACAGCCTCCTTGCAACAGTACAAGACATGGAGCTGCTGGAGGGGGTCCAGAGGAGCCGCAGAGATGAGCAGGGGCTGCAGCACCTCCACCACGAAGACAGGCTGAGGGAGCTGGGCTTGTTCAGCATGGAGAAAAGAAGGCTGCGGGGTGACCTCAGTGCAGCCTGCAGGGCCTGAAGGGAGCCTGCAGGCAGGAGGGGAGTCAGCTCTGTGCAAGGGGAGATGGCAGCAGGACGAGGGGAAACGGTTTGAATGGAGGGAGGGCAGCTGGAGGTTGGATGTCAGGGGAAGTTGTGTGCTGTGAGAGCGGGGAGGGGCTGAACAGCTGCCAGAGAGGCTGTGATGCCCCGTCCATCCCTGGAGGTGTTGGAGGCCAGGTTGGATGGGGCCCTGGGCAGCCTGGGCTGCTGTTGAATGTGGAGGTTGGTGGCACTGCGTGCGGCAGGGGGTTGGAGCTCCGCGATCCTCGAGGTCCCTCCAGCCCTGGCCGTTCTGTCATGCTGTGATTTTGTAACATGTTCCAATGCGTCACCACCCTGTGTGTGAAAAAACACCTCCTCACATCCAACCTAAACCCGCCCTGTCTCACTTTAAAACCACTCCTCCTCGTCCCGAGGGGCTCCTGACAGAACAGCGCCATAGGAGCCGAGGGAACCGCGGTGCTCACGGGACCGCAGAGCTCCATTGTTCCATTGGCCCCGATGTCTGACAGCCCCGCGCCCCCCCGCCCCTCCCTGACGCAGCTCCGGACGGTTCGGCCGCCGCACGCAGCTTTGGTGCGGTGTGACCAAGGGGAGGAGGCGCTGCCGACGGCCGCCCCGCCGTGCGAAGCAGCCCAGAAGCAAAGCGTTCCCGCTCCCCTCCTCGCGCCCCGGCCCGCTCCCCTCAGCCCATCGCCGCGTGACGTCACCGCAGCGGCGTCGCCGTGACGTCGCCCCCCGCCGCCAGGGGCCGCCCCGCCGGCCCTTTCCCTCCGTCCCCCCGCCCCTCTGACGTCACTTCCTGTCCCGCGGGCGCGGGTCCCGCTCCGTTCCCCCTCCCCCTCCCCCTCCCCCTCCCTTCCTTTTTACCTGGGCGGCGGCGCGCGCCCCCCGCTCCAGCCCGGGCCCGGCCGCGAGGCCTCTCAGCGCCCCACCTCCGCCATGGCGCCCGCCCGCCCGCCGCCGCGCTCCCATTGGGCCGCCGCGATCACGTGGGTGCGCCGCAGGGGGCGCTGGGAGATGGAGTCCACGGCGGCGCCATCGCGCACGCGCAGTTCCACCCCGTTCTAATTAAACCCACTTCCGACCTTTCCGCCCCAAAATCCAGCGCCCACCCCCACGCCTGACTTCAGCCCGGAACCATCGGGTAAAGAAACGAGAGCACACAGAACTTCGGTTTGATTTCTTTTTTTTTTTGTTGTTGTTTTCTCCTTTTTTTTTTTTTTTTTTTTTTTTTTTTTGTTTTGCATTTTTTTGAAGGCTGCTCATAGAGGTAGCACAGAAAGATCGCTTTTGGCCTCTGAACATCGAGAAATTCTTTTCCCAGCTGCTCCCCCAGCCTGGAACCTCCACGTTCATCGCACGGCTCCACAGAGGGGTTTTCTGTTTGCTTTCTTTTTGTTGTTTGTTTTGTTTTGTTGTTTTTAAACAGTTTCTTAAAAACAAAGTGAGGATGACTTTGTATTCAAAGACTACCAAGGTGTATATTTGATATCCACATGCAAAAAAAAATAATATATATATGCATAAATCAAGAACTCGGCGTCCTACCTTTAAATAAAGGAAACGTACAAAGTCGGCTATGTTTGTGCAAAATATTAATTTGCTAAAATATTTTACATAATCAGTACATGTAAATGTAGAAATCGATTTAAAAAGGAAAAAAGAAACAAAAAAAAACTCCAGCAACAACCAACAAAGCGAGGAGCTGGTTGGTAGAATTCGTCACATTTTCAGCGAGTTGTAGTGGGGTTTCCCTGCAGCAACAGAGATGGGGATCCTCTGCCATCGGCGTGGTGGAGGCACCCCTTCACACCCCGCAACGTCGGGTCGGTGGGCACCGATGGGGGAATGGAGGTCGTAAGGCAAAGGCTGAGCAAATGAACGGGTAGAAAACGATGTAAACTAAGAAGCCGGCCTCCAAAAGAGCCGCTCGGATGGGAGGGGAGGGATGGACGCTCTGTACAAGAGGCTCTTTGAGAAGAGGGCTGTGCAGAAGCTGAGGGCAGAGAGCCTCCAGGACCCCACACCATTTTGGCTTTTTTTTGCTTTTTTTTTTTTTTTTTTTGTACAACAGCTTTTATAATACATTGTAAATCGTTCGGAATGCAAACCACAACCGCACGCTGCTCCCGAGGGAATAATAATTAAAAAAAAAAAAAAAAAAAAACAACAAAACCAAAAACAACAAAACAACAAGTCTGACATTGTGCAATTTGCTGCCCCCCAGTTTAAGCGGCAGCAGTCCCTGCAATTTGCTGTGTTTCAACAGTGGGCCGTTAAGAAACACATCTAGAAAAGAGGAAAAGAAGGCAATGGTTGGCAGACATCCAGCATCTCGTTTTTTTTTTTTTTGTTTGTTTGTTTTTTTTTTTTTTTTTTAAACAACGTGGATGACAACTTCACGATTAAAAATGTTTGTTTTTTTTTTTTTTTTTTCCTTTTTCTTTTCTTTCTTTCTCTTAAATAAATACATTGCATCTGATGCTTGCACTGACTTGATCTGACACATCTCTGTGACGCTGCTCGAGCCCCACCAGCACCCAGCTGCGGCGTTGGGTTCTCACTGTGTCTCAAATCCTGCCACTCGGTACCCGGCCTGGTTTGTCAGCACGCTGCCATTCTGCCCCTGGGGGGGCTGAACGCTGTAGTTTGCTCCCATCCACGCTGCTGATGACTGTGTCTGACTGTTGGGGGAGAAACAGCGCGTTAAGGAATGAAGGGATGACACTGCAGGGGATGGAAGGGACATCTGGAGATCCTCCCCACACAGAGCAGTTTCTCTCTGTTGGTTGTGGGGTATCAAGGCAGGCAGACCCCAGAAGGCCTGTGCGACTATTGCTTAAAAGCTGATAAATAAGTGCTGTGTGTCCCTTGCTTCCCTTTGCGTTTAGTTGTGAGTCAAGCCTTTGAAAGGGTGGATAACAGCAGGACAAGGGGTTTGAAGGTGAGGGAGGGGAGATTTAGGCTGGACGTCGGGGGGAAGTTCTTTGGTTTGAAGTTGAAGGAGGAGAGATTTAGGCTGGATGTCAGGGGGAAGTTCTTTGCACACTTTGAGAGTGGTGAGATGCTGGAACAGCTGCCCTGTGGTGCCCCGTCCATCCCTGGAGGTGTTCGAGGCCAGATTGGATGGGCAGCCTGCTCTAGTATTAAATGTGGAGCTTGGCAGCCCTGCCTGCTGGAGGGGAATGGGAGCTTCGTGATCCCCGAGGTCCCTTCCAACCCAAACTGTGCTGTGATGATTCTATGACCTGAGACAGCTGTTACCAGCGTTGAGTGACAACAGCAGAACAGTTCCACACTGGCAGCACAATGAGCAGAATCCACATTTAGAAGTCGATGTGCTAAAGCTCAACGTCGTTTGGAAAATAATTGGAATAAGAAATAAGAATTCATCCGCTGCTGCCCCAACAAAGGCACACGAGGAGAGCTCTCCTATGCACTCCTCAGCATTCGCACAGCACAGGCATTGCTACACCTAACAACTTCACACGGCCTCAGAACATCATCTCCCTTATAGGAAAATCCCTGGGATGTGACTTCAAGCTTGGGAAAGCACGGAGCATGTACTCACTTGAAGCCCTGCTGGTTCCACGCCTGCCCGTACATCCCATAGGCGGGGACCTGCCACCCGTTGGGCACGTACTGCCCCAGCTGCGCGTTGCCATACCACTGCCCCCACTGCCCGTAAGCCTGAGGGTATCCAATTTGATTCTGCAAGGACAAAACGTGTTAGGCACTGCCTGAGAACACGGCTCAGCTGCTCGCAGCGCCTCGGATTGGAAGCTTACAAGTGAAACGACACTGAAATGGAAACACAGATATCTAGCAGGATGCTCTTCAGAGAGCACAAGTGTTTCATTACTGAAGACCCCCAGTGTTTTGCATGGGTTCTTTGCTTTCTCAGAACCCAGAACTTTCTCACTGAGGCCCAGGAAAGAGGAACAGCAGCAGCGTTTCCTTCCGTGGCACAGAGAAATGCCATGTGCAGGACAGCCTCCAGCAAATCTGCTTCAAAATTTTACCTCATCATTTTTTCCTTAATAAGATCTCAAAGGATCTGTAATCGCTTTATGGAAACACCCAGCGATGAAATAAAGAGCAGCCCCACGTCAAACCACCACGTGCCACAACAGCCACTCAGCAGGTTTCTATGCAGGACTAATGTCACACAGCCATTTTGGACAGAGTGGAGGAGCACTTCTGACCTGCTGCACCGGGCTGACCATGTCAGGCGTCTCCTTCCCCCAGTAGCACTTCACCACGTGGCCCTCGATAGTCGTCCCATTGACAGACACGATGGCGTGCGCGGCGCTCTCGTGAGAATTAAACCTGTTGGGATGGAAATGGTGCCAATGGGAACCATACCAGAAGCATTACAAGCAGGCTGAGAAGCCTGCTGTTAGAACCCTCTGGTTAGGCACACAGCCACTCGTTTTCATTACATTCTTCCACCTGCTGTGCGAGTGCACGACAGCCTACCGTACAAAGGAGTAGCCTTTATCTGGGAAGACTCGGATTTCCATTATCTGCCCGAATGGAGAGAAGGTCTGGCGCATTAACTGCTCTGCAACAAGAAGCAGCACAACGCCAACATGAGGTCACACAGTTATCCGGAATCATTCCGTGTGACAACGTGCTCTGGGGACACGATACCTGTCAGGCCTGAAGTGACGCCTCCACAGTACACGGTGCAGTTGCTGGGGCTGGACTGATTGACCACGTCATCGTAAGACAGTTGTTTGGTGTTTGCTTAAAAGAGATTTGCAAGAGGTTTTTTTTTTTTTTTTTCAGTTGATCATGGAGCAGTTCTGATCCCATCCTAAGAGTGAGGAACCGTGCTGACAGAGCTGGTGACAAACGCTGTGAGCGCAGTCAGCATTTTCACTTGGGTTTGTCTGGCTGCCCACAGCCACCCGCTCCTGTTTAGGATGGGCTGCTAATGACAGGGACACTGCTGTGGAATGAAGTTCACGTGTCAAGCTTATCAAGACACGCTTCATTTCCAATCTCTCTCATGGAAATGCTTTAATACAGCCCCTCTGGCTTTGAATCACAAAAGGAAGCCATAGTCCAAGAGAGCGAAGTTAAAACAACCCCACATTCATCCCAGCAGTCCTGACAGGGAGCAGCTTTCCAGAGCATGCAGAGCCAGCAGGAAGCCCTGGGTGGCAGTGGAAATACAGCTGTTCTAGCTCAGGAAGTTGATCTGTTCACGGTTTTGAATCGAGAACCTTTGCTTTTGAGCACTCACTTTCCCCTCTCCCACAGCTGCCAATTGCCTGGAGCTCACAATTCTCTCCTCCTCCCTGTGTGTGTGGTATAAGGTTTGCTTTTGCACATGCAAACACTCACATTCGTATGTACTCTTTGGAGCTGGAGGTTTTCTTGTTGCCCAGTTTGTTCTGATTTGCCTTCCACCGAGCCACTGGCCGCCCATCTGTTGAATAGCATTCTCTGCATCCTGTCCACAAGAGAGAGAAAAAACACTCACTCACTCCACGCAGACACTGCTGGCTCACCGTGGAAGCCTGAGCATCACCAATGTCCCTAACCAAGAAGGAACGCCTGAGTAGCACAACTCTCCATCCAGGCTCACTGCTGGTTTTCTTCCCCACCTCTCACACCCACGAGAATCAGCGGGTTACAAAGCCATCCCCACCCTCAGCACGAGGGGAAACTGAGGATGTTTCGTTCCTGGGGAAGCCAGGAGCAGATGAGGACCAAAATTACTCCTTTTCTGCAGCTCGTACTGAAGATTCCCCCCCCTCCCCATTTCCAGACCGGGCACAGCTTACCCATTTATTGAAGAAGGAGACGAAGCCATAGCCTTTGGATTTGCCCGTTGCCATGTCCTTAACCACCCGTGCATCTCTAGAAAGCAGAAACAAGAGCCAGCTCAGCACCTCACAAAGCCGGCCCGACTAAACTCGAGTCACACTTACAGCTCATTTTCACCTTCCACCTTTACTAAAGTCAACTGTTTCTTGCACCAGCAACACAGTCAAAGCAAACGGCTTGGTTTCTATACAGAACTTTACTACTGCTTTGCCAGGTGGTAGCAAAATTAATCTTAATTTCGTAAACATGCAAATCAATAGCTTCTCTAACAAAGGTAGGTACTTTACGACAGTTGTTTCCGCTTCGAAAGGCTTTTACATACTGTTAAAGCACAAAGCATGGTCAAAGCAGCTATTCCAAAGGATCACTTAAGCCACTAACATGAGCTGAACGGCTCTCTTTAACCATGCAATTGTTACACTCAGCTCCTTTGCCAACACATTCTACCTACTCATTCAAAATATTAAATAGAAAAAATGAAAAAAGAGAGGAATTAAAAGGCATACGTCGCCTGTTAACTGAATTCTTTAATTTTCTCTGGTCAATTCGTGACCCCCTTTTGGGACTGTGGGCAGCTGTAAATTTTGAGAGATTGACATTTTCAGAAATTATTGAAGAAAACACCGAAACATTTACGTTTTAAACTAGACATTACAAATAATTCAAAGCGCGTTTGTACAACAGCAATCATACAGGACTGATTGGAAACTACAAGATATTGTAAAAAATAATAACAAAAAAAAAGAAGGAAAAAGAAAAAAAAAAAAAAGAAAATATTTATAAAAGTAAATAAGAAAACTACAACGTTTGTCCACTGTGAACTGTAGCTTGTAGTTAGCCATGGCAATTCTGTCCATTCTTCAGAGACACTCTGCAAAATAACCAGAGCCCTATTATTTGAGATTGAGTTAAGAAGAAACCCAGCTACAAGAGCTAAACCCCCACTCACGGAAAGCCACTCGACAGCACTTCTCAGGCAATTTGTGTCCAGCTTAGCCAGGGGCTGCGATGCTCTCCAGGCCACCCCTCCTCCCCCCCCACACGGAACAAGCATTAAAGAACAGAAAGCAAAACAGAAAACCGGTCAGCAAGTCATGCAATGGAACTTAGGTCTGCATAACATGAGAGGGTTCAGAGAAACCAGTGTAACATGGGCACAACACGGAGCATTCCGACTGGCCGGAGGAGTCGCAATGAAGAGGGGGTTGTTGCACCACTTCATTAAGCCTCACAGTAACTGCAACTGCTGCATCTCGAGCTGTGGTGCACGTAAGCCTACAGCACTGACCCGAGGAAAATTGCCTCTTCCAAGGCCAGCAGCGTTCTTTCTTTTCTGTTTGCAACACCTCCCCCCTCCCTTTTGTTTCGTTTCTCCTTCCTGGTCTGAATTTGGGTAGGACAAATTGCCTGAGAAGAGCCACGCTGGTACTCTTAGCTGGTTTGCTCTCAACAGCCTAAAGAGGGAGGGGGGGAAGAACTCATCTCTACTTACCCTCAACTGAAAACTTTGAAAATAAGACTTGAGAACAAGTGAAAACATGCGTACAGTAAGCAGAAAAGGAAACCACAATGAATGTGTGCTTTTACAGTGATTAAAAAGTTCAGATGCAATGAATTACCAACATTTCTTTATGGGCTAATCATGCAGTAGTTCAACCTTGGTTTCATATATATTTATACACATAAAAAAAAGAGCTCAGTTTAACACCAATGTTAAAAAAAATCATAACAGATCGGGAAATATTCCATTAGCACATTTCCAGAAAGGAAGTCACTGATGAGGAACAGATTAGGTCAAATAGCTTCAATCGACTGCTGACGAGATGGCAGCAGTGGGTTTTTTTTGGGTTCAGTTCCACCAACAGAAAACCAAGGCCCCTTCTGCTCTCCCTGACCCCTCCATGTTGGGAACAGGACTTTCAGGGTGTCGTAACAGGGACGATTTCTTTTTGGCCTGTCCATTTAAGGCAGGGCGAGTCACCAAGCTTCCAGCCTGCTCTACAGCTGCGTGCTGAGCACCACAAAAGCAGCAGCTCGTTGCCTTCTCCCCACCCCAGCTGGGAAAGGGTCCTGATGCTGTGCCCTAAAGGGCTTCGCTTTCGGGGGCTGTGTTTGCTGGAGAAGCCTACTGGAAGGCACCTGAGGAGCCCAGAGCTGAAGCAGCTTGGGGAAATTCCTTCGTAGCTCCACCATGTTCACACCAACGCAGCTGCCTGCTGCTCCCTGCCTTTCCTACCCTTTCCAGCAGCAAAGTGCCAGTGCAAACCCATTTTAGAGTCCCTGGGCCCTTCCATCCACACTGCATTTGGCCATGAGGATAAAATGACTCTGCTTAGGAGCCTGACCCTCTGAGTTTCCTAGGGGATACGAGTCGAGATTTAGAGTTCTCTGAAGCGAGTGACATTCAGATCACATGGTTTTTCTTAATTGTATCAAAGAGGAAATCAAGCTGGCATTAACAAGAGTAACACACTGGACTCTGAGGGAAAAACAAAAAAACAAACTTACTTCAATTAAAGGCTGCACTACACAACACTCCAAAGCACTCTACGTTCTCTTACATCACCATCAAGAAACTTCAATGTCCAGTACAGACAACACTACAAGGAAAATTAATGGTTTACATTTGGAGGATGGAAAGAACGAACTGCTCCTTACTCTGCTACACCCTGAGTCCAACAGACTGGCAGGCAGAGCTGCAGCCACCCCTTGGTACCACGTTCTCCTGTCACACTACTGCTCTGCACAGCCCATGAGTGTGACTCCAAAGCTGCCCCGTGCTTTTGGCCAAACACCTGGAGGCCAAACACTGGGTGCCACGAGGCTGCAAAGGGTTCATTTTTTGTGGGGGGGGGGGGGATTTTAACTGCCACAAATGGCTGCTGCTGGTGAAAACCCAAGGCCTCGTGAGGTGTGAGCATGCAAACGGGCTCACTCACAAACCATACAGCGTGATGCTGACGTGACTGCGGAGAGGGCAACTGAAACGTGTAACCCCACATTCAGGAATCATTTTTTTCCAGTGCTGCTTTGCTAAACAATGTGAGCAGTATGAAACCGAAGCATGTCGTATGCGACCTTTCTAGGAAAGCAGAAGAAGCTTCTAGAAAGAAATCTCTTTTCACAGCCCTGCTTAATGCTCAACCATTCAGAGTCCGGGCGCTGTATGAACAGATGAATTTGTTCTCCTGCACTGGGTCAACTTTTGGTTTTTACTTACTGAAATAAGAGGCTGCCTCCATTTAGGAGAGAGAACTTTTAGTTCATTTATCCTATCCAATTACTTACGATATTCTTCCAAACGGAGCAAAAGCTGCTTTTATATCTTCAGTTGTAATTTCGGGACTGAGGTCTCCAACAAAGACATGGAAGTGGTCTTTAGGGGAAGAAGAAAAAAGGATATCAGGTTTCTAACGCAGGACATTGTGTGGAACCTCGCTAAGATGCCCGACTGAACACCACAGGATGTGCAGAACAAATCAAAACAACACCTTGCATCGCAACGCTTTGCTGTTGAAGAATTTGAGTTCTCAAAAGCCAACAGTTTTGGTTGCTCAGCCGTTACACCACGTGAATTCAGCGCGTGTGAATCCGTGTGGAACTGAGACCGAAGGCCTTCGGGTGGTCAGTGGACACCCCTGAGATTTCATTCTATGTTTAAGAAGATACAGTTACCTCGTGGAGCTGCGTGCTGACAGCAGTACTACCTGACGACAAAGATCACATCTGTTCTGAAGTTCATTAACACAAATCATCCAGTGGTATCTCAGGATTATCACAAAACATCACTGTGTGATGCATAGGGTTCATGTTTCAAAGCTACCCGTGCAAACGAAGGGATCACTGTGTGCCCGAGGGACACTTACTGCTCGTGTCTTTCTTCTGGCTGCTGGGAGTCGTTGCCCAGTTCACTTTGACCTCCTGCAAACACCAGTTGGCCATCAGTTAGATCAAGCACGTCACAGCTGAGCACAGACACCACCAGCACTTCATTCTGACGCTACGGGGAAGCCAGGCATGCAGGCTGGGTGAAAGCTTCTATTTAAGACACGTTTCTCGGGCGTTTCGCTTGGCTGGGTGGGGTTTTTCTTGCAGGGAGTGGGGAGTTCACTGAGGTGCCTAACATCTGCAGTGCATCCACTTCAAGTGCCATCACCCCACACCAGCTGAGGCAGCCCGTGCTCTCCAGCTCCAACTCACCCTGTAGACATGACAGCTTACCTTACCCATTATCTTCCGGCCATTCATGGCAGCCAGTGCCGAAGCCGCGTGGCGATGCTCATAGAACTCCACAAAACAATAGGGATCATTTCCAGCTGTCTGATAGAAAAGAGAAAGATTTGTGACCACCAGCCCTTCAGGCTGCCTCCTCGTTATCACTCTCAGTGCCTTAGCCATGAAATCTGAGCAGCTCCAAATGAACAGGCTCTGTCACTGCAGGCCAGCACCACACACAGCATGCTAACAGCGCTCCACGAGCGTTCAGCCCCGCTTTAAAAAGGTAAAAGTTGGCCCAAAAGAATCTACCATACAAGGTCTGTATGTCATTAAGCTGTCCTATCCCTTTCAAAATGCCCACTCATCCTTCAATATATCAGGTATGAGTCAGAAAACGTCACAACGTTTGTGATGGTGAACTCCCACCCCAGCACATGCCCAGAACTCGGTCACGTCGTACTGCCAGAAGGATCCTAAAAAGCACAAGGGCCCAAAGCCATTCGCTACAAGGAGAGGGGAAATAATAATGAACTGAAGTCTCTTACATCCATGATCATTTTGCAGTTTTTGCATGGTCCAATCTGGCTGAACAGCTGGAGGATCAGAGCTTCTGTCACATCTCTGGACAGGTTCCCCACGTATCTGTAAGGTGAAAGGAAAGGTTAGAAGTGCAGATGTTCCCACAGGAGGGGGATGCAGAGAAAAGTGATTTTAAGGGCATGTCAATAAACCAGCAACCCTCTCCATGCACGGATTGCAAGAGCCACAACTAGCAGGAGCTCTTGCTCTCTCCCTTTTTAAACATTAGCATGGTGTGGATAATAAATAAGCCGAGGCACCAGGCAGCAACACGCTCTCATGTGATTTTTCTAGGGCTGAGCTTACAGCAGTTTCCTTGTAAGCACAGGTCTGTGCCACGACCTTTGCACTAAGGCTGCATTTTCACCTCGATAAGCAGCTGCTGCACGAAGCATTCCCTGCCTGCAGGTTGGCTCGAGCTGGAAAGCAAAGGATTTGGCCAACAGATCTCTTGGGAGCACCACGAATTTCTGCACGGCCGCAGTCCTCTCAAAATGCAGGAACACGCACGTATGCAGAGATAAATATGTACACATACGTGTAATTAGGAGCTGTGTAACCACACGCCAGGGATCCCACACGCCTCTGCTGCCCGTCTGTGTGGCAGCACGTCTGAAGAGCTTTCTCCAACCCACAAGCTGCCAAACCACCATAAAAGCACAGCAACACCACCGAGTGGGCCCGGATTTAGGGGAAAAGCACAGAGCTGCACCCCCTCCGAGCAACACAGCAGGCTGTTTTCCCCCATGAACTCAGCGGCAAGCTTAAGCCACGCTCTCTGTGCTGTCCTTAAGCGGTTTAAACACACTCAAGCTTCGATAAGCATCTGCAAGTTTCTTTGCAGCTCTGCTCTCCCAGCATGGACCTTGGACTGCGCCGCTGCTTAAGAAATTAGTGCCAGGCAATGGCACTGGGGCCGGCCCCACCAGCAGCAGGATCTCTCCTGCACAAGTCTTCCCACATCTTTCCCCTCTCTGTTTTCTGCTATTTGGATTCTCAGGTGCTTCTTTGCAGGTCACACACAAGGCAAATCAAGCAGACAACTCCATCCACCCAGGGCAGGTTGATCAATCTGCGTCTTCTTATGAAGTGCTCCCAAACCGGCGGCTGTTTGCACTCCCTCATCTTTTTATAAACACAAAACAAGTCCAAAGCGCACGTATTCGAGAAGCAAACGGGGAAACTACAAACAAGAGCTCTTTGTAAAGTTCAAAAACGCGGAGCTGTAACCACCCCTCGCATTCATCACTGCTGGAGGGGGGCTTTCCAAGATGGTAAACGGCCACGGGAAAAGTGGTGTTTATCCAGGAAAACATTTCCGTGGCCAACATGGCTCCTAACGTCCTCCTGGATACCCAAGCACTGACATCTGCCCTGCTAGAAACGGGTTACGTGGACGTCACACCGCCAGGACCTCATTTCCACCAGCACCTCCTATAGAAACGCTCGTGCATCACATCATTAACACACATCTCAGAGCCACGCTGGCACGCAGCTGCATTTCAGCCTTCCAAGAAACCCATCTGAACCTCACACTGCGTAACTGAGCTCATGACAGTCCCTCTGCGTGAGTCCAGAACGTCAGGATTCGGAGAAAGGCAGCTCCTGGCATGTTGCTCAACAGCCAGCTCAGCAGAAACGCTGCCGTGCTTGTGCAACACGTGCTGCAGGACGGAGAATTCATTCCCTAGAGCATGAGCTGCATTCTGCTGAGACCACTTGGCTGCAGACAACAATTTCACTAAGGGGAAGGGGGAAAACATTCTGCTAAATAAACACACCGGCATGCCAACAGGTCTGACCCATGTTTGTGGATGCTAAGAATAGTTTAAGGACAACAGGATCATACATGTGCCCAAAACAGAGTAGCTGGCACAAGTCACGTAAGAACCTTGTTTTCCTCAAGTCACCCAGGGGCAAATTCTCCTCCTGCTTTGCAAGATCCCTTTTCCCTCACTCAATGATTATAGAATGGCTTGGGTTGGAATGGATCTCGAGGATCACCAAGATCCAACCCCCTGCAGCAGCCAGGGCCACCAACCTCCAGATCTGCTACTAGACCAGGCTGCCCAGGGCTCCATCCAACCTGGCCTTGAACACCTCCAGGAATGGAGCATCCACAGCCTCTCTGGGCAGCCGTTCCAGCACCTCACTGCTCTCACTGTGAAGAAATTCCCCCCTATATCCTGACAGTGTACATTCTTGGGCCGACAAAGATCATGACAGCAGAATATACAGGTGGAAGTGAATCCCAGGACTTCACCAAGATCCAGACACGGGAATCAATGCAGGACGTGCCTGCCAGGTTAAGGAGGGAGCTGCACAGCTCAGCTCAGCACCTCATCCCTGTGTGTTGCACCAAAGCCCAAACACCTCCTGACAGTGATGGGTGTCAGCTGCGTGAGTGGGGCCAGAAAGCTTCCTGTAATTAGAGGAGCTCTGCGAGTTTAGCCAGGCAAGGAGCTGCCCTACAGCCACCGTTAGCTGCTCCCTTGGCTGTGAGAATCACAAAATCACCAGGGCTGGAAGGGACCTCAAGGATCATGAAGCTCCAACCCCCTGCCGCACGCAGGGCCACCAACCTCCACATTCAACAGCAGCCCAGGCTGCCCAGGGCCCCATCCAACCTGGCCTCCAACACCTCCAGGAATGGATGGGGCATCACAGCTTCTCTGGCAGCTGTTCAGCCCCTCCCCGCTCTCACAGCACACAACTTCCCCTGACATCCAGCCTCCAGCTGCCCTCCCTCCATTCAAACCGTTTCCCCTCATCCTGCTGCCATCTCCCCTTGCACAGAGCTGATTCCCCTCCTGCCTGCAGGCTCCCTTCAGGCCCTGCAGGCTGCACTGAGGTCACCCCGCCGCCTTCTTTTCTCCATGCTGAACAAGCCCAGCTCTCTCAGCCTATCTTCATAGGGGAGGTGCTGCAGCCCCTGCTCATCTCTGCGGCTCCTCTGCACCCCCTCCAGCAGCTCCCTGTCATTTTTGTACTGGGGGCTCCAGACCTGGACGCAGTGCTGCAGATGGGGCCTCACAAGAGCAGAGTAGAGAGAGACGATCACATCCCTGTCCCTGCTGGTCACCCCTTATGCTGAAGTGATCCTTATGGAGCTGAGCAGCTTTAAGTCCCACAGCTCTGCGAGCTGACAGCGGCAAAACAACACAGGGCCCATGGGCGCACGGGGGTTGGATGCTCTCAGAGATGTACGGGGGAGCAAAGCACGGGAAAAGACAAATCTGCAGCGGGAAAGGGGCTGGGAGACGTGGGCTAAAAAGGCCTCAGGGGGCGGCTGGGGAGGGATGAATACTGAGGGGGGAACAGCGCGGGCAAACAAGGCCCCTCAGGGCCGGCCCCGCAGCCTGCAGCAGGCCCAGGCCGCTCCCTTCGCTCTGAGGCGGCCCCGGGTCCCGCGGAGCTCGGATCGCCAGGCCGCGGCCGCGCTGAGGAGAGCCCGGGGCCGCCCCTCCCCACGGGGCCGTGAACAATAGGCGGTCTCGCCCCCTCCACACTCACAGGGTCTTGGGCATTTCATCCTCCATGGTTGTTGTGGTGGCGTCGCCGCCTGCCGCCGACCCACCGCCCGACCCGGCTCTTCGCACCGAGCCGGCCCCGAGGCCCCGTCACCGCGTGGGCAACGCGACCGCCGCCGGCCCCGCCGCGCCCTGAGCGCCGGACAATAACCCCGGTGGTCCTCGCAAGATGGCGGCGGGCGGGCGAAGGGGCCCGGCCGGCACTGCGCATGCGCCCGGAGGAGGAGCCAATAGCGCTCGCCCCCTCAGGCGCCGGCCCGCAGCGCAGGCGCAGTAGCGCTACGCTAAGCGCACATGCACACTGGGGTGTATGTGGGAAGGGGGAAGTGTGGGCTATGTGTACGCATGCGCGTTGCGGGGGTAGGGATGGAGAATTGGCGGCGTGTCAGCGCGCTGTGCTTTGTGAGCTCCTTCTGGCCGTGGCAGCTTCCTCCCTCGGGCAGAAGCGATAAAAGAAGAGAGAGAAGTACAGTCAGTCAATAAAATAATTTAGAATCAAAAGTTTAAGTTGGAAAAGAAAAAAAGTACCTGCGCCGCCCGGGAATCGAACCCGGGTCGCAAGAATGGGAATCTTGCATGATACCACTACACCAGCGGCGCTGCTGGGTTGTGGGGTTCGTCGAATGCTTTAAATCCTCACCTCCGCTCCGCCTCTGAGCGGCCAAGGGGCGGGCATGAGGCCCGGCCCTGCACAGCACAGCTCGGCAGAGCAGCGCCATGCCGCCCCGCCGCCTCCTGCTCCTCCTGCTCCTCGCCGTTCTCTGCCCGCCGGTCCCGGGCCGCGGGGAGCAGCGCGCTGCCCCGGGGAAGATCGGTACGCAGGGACCGCTGCGGGTTGGCGGGAGGGGGGGTTCACTCTTTAATCCTAACGCTGTGCTCCGCTCTCACAGCCGTGATCGGCGGCGGCATCGGGGGGACGGCGGCCGCTTATTTCCTGCGGCAGAAGTTCGGGAGGAGCGTGCGGATCGAGTTGCTGGAGCGGGGGGAGGTGGGCGGCCGCTTGGCCACGGTGGAGATGGAAGGGGCGAGCTACGAGGCGGGGGGGTCCGTGCTGCACCCCCTCAACCTGCACATGAAGCACTTCGCCAAGGAACTGGGTGAGTATCCTGCAGCCAGTGCACGGCGGGGGGCTGCCCCTCTGCTATGGGGTGAAGGCTCCGCATCCCACCCCACGTCTCCGCCCCATAGTCACGCTCCCTGCACGGCCGAAGTCATCTCAGATCACGGCCTGGCGCTGTGTCAGATCCCGAGGTCTCGTTGGTTGCTGACAGCCCTCGTTGTGCCCTCTGATGTTGAGACACTGCAGTGGGTCGAGGGCCGCTGAAAGTCGAAGTGCTGCAGCTGGCTTCTGTGCTTGTTGGTCGCAGTTCAGGAGGAGAAGGCTCCTTTGGTGTCCTTTTATGTCAAGGTCAACCGTCTGATGGAGTGAAAGAAGCCATGCTCTGCTATCTGTTTGCATTTAAGCAAAGCTTTCCACGCTGTTTCTCACTTAGAATCATTCAGTTGGGAAAGACCTCAAAGTCCAGCCCATCCCACCGTGCCCTCTGTCCGTGTTCCTCCATGCAACACTTACCATTAAACACCTCCAGGGACGGTGACCCCCACTGCACACCTTCCTGGGCATAAACTGCTCCTAATATCCAACCCGAACCTTCCCTGGTGCAACTTAAGGTCATTACCTCTTATCCTGTTACTGCTGTGGGTGAGCAGTTGGCTGATGGTTGGGCCCAAAGGGTTTTGGGCAGTGGGGTTCCATCAGGCTGGTGGCTAGCAGGGTTCTCCATTTTGGGACCAGTTCCCTATAGGAGTTGGGATTAAGATCCTTATGGGTCCCTTCCAACTGGGGATATTCTGTGATCCTTGTGATGTGGATGATTCTTGTTCTGTAATTCAGTGGTGTGGATGTGGGACTGGAAGGTGTCTCGAGTGAGTTGGCTGACGATACTGAACTGAGAGAAGGAATTGCCTTCATCAAGAGTGGAGAGGCCTGGGCAAATCAGAGGGCTGGGCAGACCTTCACCCACGTGAAGTATAACAAAAGCAAGTGCTGATTCTGGGAAAAGAGCAGCCCTGGGTGTATGTACAGACTGGAGGAGGAGGAATGGGCAGAGTGAAGAGCCATGGTTGGACCAGATGGTCTTAATGGCCTTTTCTAAGCTTAATGATTCTCATCCTACAGCAAGCTGAACATGAGTCATGAGTGTGCTCAGGCAGCCAGAAGGGCCAGCTGTACCCTGGGGTGCATCAAACAGCATTGCTGGCGGGTTGAGGGAAGGGATTGTCCTGCTCTACACCTCAGTGGTGAGGCCTCACCTTGAGCACTGTGTGCAGTTTTGGGCACCGCAATACAGAATGGACATAAAACTGTCAGAGAGTGTCTAAAGGAAGGCTGCAGAGATGGTGAAGAACCTAGAGGGGAAATGTACGAGCAGTTGGAGTCTCTTGGTTTGCTCAGCCCAGAGAAGAGACTGAAGGGAGGTATCACTGCAGCCTGCAGGGATATTCAATGGCTCTGTGACTCACCTCTCATTAAATCACCTTTGTTCACCCTTTCCTCCAGGCCTCCCTGCTCTCCCTGTCCCTGGCAACCTCATGGGCATCTATAACGGAGAGGAGTTCGTCTTTGAGGAGAGCAGCTGGTACATCATCAACATCCTCAAGCTGCTGTGGCACTATGGGTTCAGCCCCCTGCGGATGAACATGTGGGTGGAGGACATCTTGGACAAGTTCATGCGGTAAGGCAGCTGCTCAGCCGTGTTCACGAGTGGCAGAAACGTTAGGGGAGGTCGTGGAGGGGGATGGTTGATGGGAAAGGTGAATGAGAAGGTTGGCACGAGTCTGCCGTTCTGTTTTACCTGCTGCTGAGCTGCAAAAACTGGTGAAATCACCCAACTGAAGAACAATTCTCTGGTTGTCCACTGCTGCCCAACCTTTCCTAAGGAAAAAGGTCAAGATTGGTGCTGTCACCTTGTTAGGGGCACTAAAAGAGGCAGTGTGCTGGTGGCGGGTTAGAGATTGCACTGTCCATTGGACTTTAGCACCTGGGTGCTAGAGATCCTTGGATTTGTAACTGCACAAAGTGCTTTTATCAGGAAAGGTGAGCAGATGATCATTTTAGGCCCTTGGAATTTAGGCTGGAAGGAGGAGCGCTGCTGCTCCAACCAAACACCGTGAGGCTCTTGGGAGTCCTACGCCAGAAGGCACGCGAAGTTCTCCTCAGCTTCCAAGGGCCACAGAGATAATCAGCAGCAACTGAACGCTTCCGTTCCCTTCCCAAGATAAGAGTGCCTTGGGTAACCCACATGTGGTGTAGCTGTTAGATGCATTTCCTTGTCTCTGGTTAAAGGATCTATCGCTACCAGACACACGACTACACCTTCAGCACTTACGAGCGCCTCTTCCACGCCCTTGGAGGGAATGACTTCACCCAGATGTTTAACCAAACCATCGATGAAGCCATGCAGAAAGCCAGCTTTTCCCAGAAGTTCATAAATGAGATGGTCTGTCCGGCCATGAGGGTCGATTACGGGCAAGGTGTCAACATCAATGGTTTCGTAGGTGAGCATCTTGGTGTGCTTCAGGTGACGCCGTGTGCTTTGGGATTCCTGCTCCCTGGGCTGGGCAGATGCTGGCAGCAACGTATTTATTCCTGCTGCAGAACAATTCCTCCTACTGTTAAGCAGCACCCTCCCTTGCTGGGTTACTGGGTTACTCTGGCAAGCGAGCAATTGCTTGCTAACATGACCTACTTAGCCCTTGTCCTCATTCAAGCTCCGTGTCCCGTTGGGATGTTTTCTCCTTTCATTTTCCACGTGATGTTTTGAGTGGTCCCCTACAAAACAGTGCTGAACAAGCAGTGCTAATGATTGTGGTTTCCTTGTAGGTGCCGTGTCTCTGGCAGGGGCAGGATCAAGCCTTTGGTCAGTGAAAGGGGGAAACAAACTTGTCTGCACTGGTCTTATTTACGCCTCGAAAGCAGATGTTATCGCTGGTACAGTTGTGTCTATAGAGCCCAAAATCAAGAAGAGATCCACAGGTGGGTCCCGTTTGCTTTCCCTTTGGTGGGGGGAGGAATAGCCAGCTCTGGCAGCTACACACTGACCTTTGCTCCTGGCAGACCAAAGCAACAGCCTGGGCTTTCTTTGGTCTTTTACAATGAAAACTGTGCTCTGTTTAAAGCCTCAGATCACAGCCCTGCCATCAGCTAATCTTATACTGCTCAAACAAGCCTTGGTTCACAGCAAGGCATAATCACAGAATCACAGAACAGCCAGGGTTGGAAGGGACCTCAAGGATCATGAATCTCCAACCCCCCCTGCCTCATGCAGGGCCACCAACCTCCACGTTTAATGCTGAACCAGGCTGCCCAGGGCCCCATCCAACCTGGCCTTGAACACCTCCAGGGATGGACGGGGCATCCACAGCCTCTCTGGGCAGCCTGTGATGGCAATCAAAACATGTTTGTCAGAAGTACAGCTGAGGTGGAACAGCATCACTGAGCTCTTCACCCCTCCTGTCTTCCCCAGGGGACCCAGTTCACCTCTACCACGTCACCTACGACACGCCGTCAGGACAGACAGGGGACATCTATGACATCGTTGTCATTGCTGCTCCTCTCAACCGCAAAATAGCCAACATCACCTTCAAGAACTTCAGCCCTCCGGTCCCAGAGTTCTCCAGTCCTTACCAACAGACCGTGGCCACATTTGTGCACGGCCGCTTAAACGCCTCTTTCTTCGGTTACCGGGACCCATCCGCCTTTCATCTGGGTGCCATTTTCACTACAGAAAATCCCAAACTGTTCATCAACAGCGTGGGGATCGTATCTCCTGTGGAAAACAGAGGCAGCGAAGAAAAGCCACCCTTGCAGTCAGCAGTCTGGAAGATATTCTCAAAGGAAGAGCTCACAAAAGAGCAGATGAACTTGCTTTTCTCCTCCTACGACTCCGTCAAGGTGAAGAAGTGGCTGGCATACCCCCATTACAGCCCCCCAAATAAATTCCCACCTATCATCCTCCATGACAACATCTACTACCTGAATGGCATCGAGTGGGCTGCGAGTGCCATGGAGATGAGCTCCATTGCAGCCAAAAACGCCGCGCTGCTCGCCTACCACCGCTGGTACGGCAACGCAGACAAGATCGACCAGGAAGATTTGTATGAGAAACTGAAAACAGAGCTTTGAGCTGAGCGCCACCACGACCCCCAGAGATACAGGTCGTGTGCTGAAGGTGTGTAGTCGCAACTAAAAGGAATAAAGGAGGAGCTGGGATGGTGTGATTTTATTCTAACTTCTCACTTAGCATCGGAGGAGGAGGAAACATCCAGCCAGCTCCAGACACAAGCTGACTTGAACTGCTGTCACAAAGTGGGGGGCACTTCCCCAAGTGGGCTGGCCCTCCCTCAAGCAAAGCCTTCAATCTGTCCCTCTGTAAGATAACCAAGGTGTTTTAAATGCCATATTGACCCTAAAGTGTCCTTCAGATCCTACCGAGCCCAGGATCTGCATCACTGTGATTAACTGAGCGTTGCTCCCTTAGACCTTGCATGTCGCTTTGCCTCTCTGGATATCTCTCCATTGGGGGGGGAAATAAGCCTGCTTCTTAGCATTAAATCTCTCTGCCTCCACTTTTTTAAAAGGGTATATCGAGGAGCCCTTGGGGTGGGACTGGTGCAGGGGAAATGGTGAACACGTTCTTTACTTTCATTCAGAACAAGTTCTGCAGCTGGGGGAAGGAGGAGAGAGAAGAACAGAAGCAGACCTGTGCAGGAGTTGCCAAAACAAGTGGAAAACAGGCAAAACACACAGAGCCTGTACTTCTCTTCCATCAAGTTTTGGAAGCGTCAGCTGCTTGGATGACCTAAAAACGACAGCAGGGCAGCAGTAGTTTGTAGCAGATAAACTCTTCTGCCCCATGACTGGATCTAATATTGCTGAACCTCACCCACGTCTAACTATGCAGTAAATAGGATGTTGCCATTACAAACAGAAGTAATGCACTGGTTTGAATATAAGCCAGAGGTGTTGCCTTGAACTGGTGCCTGTGTCACTCGCGTGGTGCTGTTTTGGTGCTGTCTCTCAGAGCTGCTGCTTGGTCCTCCATCAACAGAGCTCTCCTGTACCAGCAAGATGTGCTTGCTTAGCTCAAATTCTCACTAACAAGCCTCCACTAGGCATTGCCTCACACTTGCTGTGCTGGGAAAGATGAACACACTTGATTAAAGCTAAACTGCAGGACTTGCACAGAGATTAGCAACCTCACTGCTGGTCTGCGCGTGCTGGAACACGATTCAGCTCTTAGAAGCTTGCTGGTGCCTTGGGGTCAGTGCTTTGTTCTGTCTGCTTCACCCCCTGGGCTGCTTGGAGGCAACCAGAACAACCAAAAACACTTTTGCCTCAGCACAGAGGTGAAGATCACCATGAGGTTGCAGGCAAACACTTTAGCTGGAGAGATATTTCAGTCCCCTCCACTCTTTACAGAGCAATGCCAGAAATAGAAGTGTCACAGCCTGTTATTTATGGGGGGGGAAAAGATACAGGCAGTAACATCTGAACATCTGCTGGAAGAAATGAAACTGCCTGAAAGTCCTCCCCCCCAGCTTTAGAGCTGACACTGACACACTGCTGCACTCACACAATTAACTGCCCCAGGCTTCAGTTACACCAAGTACAGCTTACACAGGGTTACACCAACCAGTACAAAATTTATTTAACAAAAAAAATAAGCTTACACTTGTGGTTGCTTCACTAGATTCGAGTGAGTAAACAAAACATAAAGGGTCGGGTCCCTACGGGGTTCCTCTGCCACTATACTCGTTCCAAAGCTTCCAGCATGATGATGCTGTTTCCTCGTATTACCTACAAAGAGAAGTTGGCAGTAAGAGGTGAGATGAAGCACATTGTTACCCACAGCACAGAAGGTTCTCTTTCCCTCTGTCTTTTCCTCCCGAAAAGCTGCACAGCACACACAGCTCCAAGAACTGAAGCGAATCACGGAACTGTAGGGGCTCGTGGCAGCAGTCAGCCTGCTGTAAAAGGCTCCTGCAGGAGGGTGGTGACAGAAAAGGTGGATGAGAAGCTTGACACAAGACAGCAACGCGTGCTTGTGACCTCACAGCCAACAGCATCCCGGGCTGCAGCAACACAGGGGTGGCAGCAGGCAGGGAGGGGTTTGTCCCCCTCTGATTTGTCCTCCTGCATCCAAGCCTGTGGCCCTCAGTACAGGAGGGATGTGGGGCTGTGTGACAGGGTTCAGAGGAAAGCCATGAGGATGCTCAAAGGGCTGGAGCACATCTCCTGTGAGGCTGTGACAGGCTGAGGGGGCTGGGCTTGTTCAGCAAAAGCTATGAACACACATCACTGGGGTCTTCCAGTACTTTAAGGGAGCTTATAAACAGAAGAGAGAGTGACTTTTTACATGAGTAGATAGCGATGGGACAAGGAGGAATGGTCTTAAACTAAAAGAGAGGAGATTTAGGTTAGATGTCGGGGGGAAATTCTTCCCCATGAGGGTGGTGAGGTGCCGGAGCAAAGGAGCTTCGGGTTCCCCGTTCCTAGAGGTGTCCAAAGCCATGGATGGGCACTGGTAGGCCTGAGCTGGAGGGAGGCACACAGCCCAGGGCAGGAGGTGGGACTGGGGGGCTGTAAGGTCTCCCTCAACCCAACCATACTGTGATGCTACAACCCCCAGCTCCCCCAGCACTCACCACCATGCCGATGTTGTTCTGCTGCCCGCCGGGTGCCATTTCCACGCACTCATCGATCACCAGGTTCATGAAGGGGTCGAAGCCCCGCAGGATCCCCTGCACGTGGCGGCCGCCATTTAACTTCACTACGAGAAACGGGATCATTGCGAACCAATGGGGGGGGATGGGGTGGGAATCAGCTCAAAGGGCAGCGTCAGAAGGAAGGGGACCCGGGGCTGCGTGCCTGCGGGGGCAGCTGGAGCTCAGAGGGCAACACCTCCCCCCCTCTCCCCCCCGTACGGCAGTGCGACTCACGTGACAGCTTCTTGTCCATGAACCTGCAACGAGAGCGGAACAGGAGGAGGCCGCGTCAGTGTGGGGTCGGGGCCGCCATCGCTGCGAGCCTCACCGGACCCGGACCCGGACCCGGACCCGGACCCGGACCCGTGACCCTCCCGTGCCGCTGGGACCACCTCAGACCCCGCTGCTCCCCCTCAGCCCCCCCGCGGCCCGCCTCTCACTTCTTCAGCTCGGGTGGATGCGCTTTGCTCATGGCGTCTCCTCAGCGCCGCTGCCGCTCGCGCCGCGCTCTGACGTCATCACGTCGCCCGCTTAGCCAATGGAAGCCCCGCCCCTCTTCCCGCCACCCCTCGCGCCTCGCCGGCAGCCAATAAGAGCGCTCGATAGGGGGTGCGCATGCGCGCTGGGAGAGGTTCCCGGCTCGCGCACAAGCAGTGGCGCCATCCAGCACGTGCGTGGGAACCCGCAGCTCTGCTGCGCAGCATGGGCTGCACTGCGTGCACACCGCACTGCACGCCCAGCACACGCATCGCATTGCACGCACACTGCATTGCACGCCCAGCACAGCACACACACTGCACTGCATGCACACCGCATTGCGCTGCATGCACACTGCACTGGATGCCCAGCACACACACACTGCTCACACAGCACACTGCACCACATTGAATGCACACTGCATTGCACACCCAGCACAGCACACACACTGCACTGCATGCACATTCACTACAGCACACACACTGCACCGCATGCACACCACACTGCATGTCCACTATAGTATGCCTCATTGCACCTGTTACACCTCATTGCACGCTGTTGTACACGCACTGCAATGCATGCATGCCATTACACACACACTATATTGCATATGCACCATTGCACTGCCACTACACTGTATGCATACTGCTGTACACCCACTTTGTTGCACCCACAGGAATCACCCCATGCCTGTGCAGTAATCCCCGGTTGCACCCACCTTGCATGCACACAAAGGCACTGCCCCACACACTGCAAGTCCTGCATGGCTCACTGTGCACTTTGCACGCCTGCATGGTTCACTCTGCACACCTTGCACAGCCGTCAGCTCACAGCTTGCACGTCTGCACCCTGCACACTTTGCACACTTGAACACCGTACCCCACGCCCTGCAGAAGCACTGCCCCACACCTTGCACACCTGCACCCCACCCTATTGCAGAAGCACCCCCTGCTCACTGCACGCTTACACCCAGCACCCCAAACTGCCACACACCTTGCACATCTGCATGGCTCGGCCACCACAACTTGCACAGCTCACCCCACGCACTAAACATTTGCATGGCTTGCTCTGCACACATTGCACAGGTGTCACCCCATGCCTTGCACACCTGTGCCCCATCCACCCATACATCCATACAAACTGCACACCCCATCATCCCATCCCTTCCAAAGCTTCACCCCATACACTGCATGCTTACATGGCTCGCCCCACACCCCATAGCTTGCACACCTGCACGCCATACCTTGCGCAGCCATCGTCCCCCACTTTGCACACCTGCACCCTCTCTATACATTGCACATTTGCACGGCTCATCCCTACACACTGCACAGCCATCACCCCATACCTTGCACACACCCACCCCATGCACTGCACTGCCACTACCCTACACCTTGCACACCTGCATCCTACATTTTGCACAGCCATCACCCCGCTCCCCCAGCGCCCCTCCAGCACCACGAGTGCAGCTCCTTGCCTTTAATACCACCAGCCCCACCCCAACAGCACCCATTAGTGCTGTAGGGCTGCCAACCCATCCCGCATCCTCTTGGCCATGCCGGGCACCAGGCGCAGGTGCTCGTCCCCACAGGCAGCCACGCAGGCATCGAGCTGGGATCGTGCCCTTGTCTCCCCACCGCCCGCCTCCAGGGCATCCTTGGCTCTGTCAGAGCAGTGCAGCGTGCAGCGGCTCAGGCGGTCCTGCAAGGGGACAAAGGGGCATAGGTCACAAGAATGACAGAAATTTAGGGGCTGGAAGGGAGCTCTGGGGTTCCCCCAGTGTTTACATGGTGGATCGGATCCCCTCTCAGCCTTCTCATCCCCAGCTGAACAGCCCTTGGGGTTCTCAGCCTCTTCCCATCATGGGATGCTCCTCTCTCTACCATCTCTATGGCTCTCCAGCAGTTTCCTGTCTGCCTGGATCTGAGGAGCCCACAGCTGGACCCAGTGCTCCAAATGTGGCCTCCTCAGGGCAGAGTGGGAGCACCTCCCTTGCCCTGCTGGCCACACTCTTTGTAATGGACCCCAAGGTCCAACTGGTCTTCTTGGGCAAGAGGATGCACTGCTGACTCGTGGTCAGCCTGTGGTCAGCCACTGGCCAACTGCTGGTCAACCACTGGTCAACAGTTGGCCAATTATTGGTCAGCTGTGGGTCAACTGTTGGTCAACCACTGGTCAACTGTTTCTCAACGACTGGTCTTCTGTTGGCCAATCATTGGTCAGCCACTGGTCAACTACAGGTCAACTGCTGGTCAACTACTGGTCAACAGTTGGCCAATCACTGGTCAGCTGTTGGTCAACTACTCGTCAGCTGTCGGTCAACCACTCAACTGTAGGTCAACCAGGACCCCCAGGTCCTTCTCTGCAGAGAAGGCCTTCTCCTTCTCCTCATCCAGCAGCTCAGCCCCCAGCCTGCACTGACGCATGCAGTTGTTCCTCCCCTGGTGAAGGACCCCACACTTGCTCATAAGAACCTCATCAAGTTCCTCTCTGCCAGCTCTCAGCCTGCCCAGGTCTCACTGAACAGCAGCACGGCCTTCTGAGGTGTCACCCCCCATGATGTGTTCATGTAACCCCAAATATCCTCACCTGGAAGCGTTCCAGCTCGCCGGTGACGATGGCCTGGGCCTGGGCCAGGGGTGCATGGCAACGCTCAATGCAACGCTGCACCTGCTGCATGGAGGCTGCTCTGTCCTCACAGCACCGTGCGCTGCAGTGGAACATGGTGGCCTGCAAAGGGTGGGCAAAAAGGGGGGGGGTTAGCATGGTGCTGCACCCAAGGGACCCCTCCTAATGTGTGAGCAATCCAAGGTACACCCAGAAGCGCACAGAGCTGAGGGCTGCAAGGCAGGAACAGTTTGCGCAGAGCTTGCACATAGGGGATGCAAACATTTTGCACAGGGCATGCTTGGGGGGGGGGGGGTTGTATAAATGTGTAATGAGCCCCAAGATACCATCGGCCTTCTTGGCCATGGGAGCACATTGCTGGGTTGTGGTCAGCTGTTGGTCAACCATCAGTCAACCACTGATCAACTGCTGGTCAACCATCAGTGTCAACTGCTGGTCAACTGCTGGTCAACCATCAGTCAACCACTGGTCAACTGCTGGTCAGCTGTTGGTCAACCATTAGTCACCCACTGGTCAATTGCTGGTCAACCATCAGTCAACTGCTGGTCAACCATCAGTCAACCACTGGTCAATTGCTGGTCAGCTGTTGGTCAACCATTAGTCACCCACTGGTCAATTGCTGGTCAACCATCAGTCAACTACTGGTCAACTGCTGGTCAACCATCAGTCAACCACTGGTCAATTGCTGGTCAGCTGTTGGTCAACCATTAGTCACCCACTGGTCAATTGCTGGTCAACCATCAGTCAACTACTGGTCCACTGCTGGTCAACCATCAGTCAACCACTGGTCAACTGCTGGTCAGCTGTTGGTCAACCATTAGTCATCCACTGGTCAATTGCTGGTCAACCATCAATCAACTACTGGTCAACTGCTGGTCAACCATCAGTCAACCACTGGTCAACTGCTGCTCAGCTGCTGGTCAACCATTAGTCACCCAGGTTCTTCACAGAGCTACTTTGCAGCAGCTCAACCCCTAATCTAGGGGGCTGCACACATTTTGCACAGGGGAGGCACCTGGAGGACACCCAGCTGGCACACAGAGCATGCATTGGGGAGGGGGCACAAAGTCTGTACAGGGCAGGGCATCATGCACTCGGGATGGGTACCACCAAGTTTGCACAGGGCACAAAACCTTCCCAGGGGGGATGCACAAATCTTGCATAGGGCGTGTATTGGGAGGGGGGGGGAGTCAATGAAGAGGTCACAGGGGATGCAATTGGAGGGGAGGGGGCACAAATTTTGCACAGGGCATACGCTTAGGGGGCACAACGCTTGCACACAGAGTATGCACAAGGAGGGAGGGGGGACGCAGGGCACGCACTGTGGGGCAGAAATCTTGCACACAGAGCACGCGCTTGGAGGGATTGCAGGGCTTGCACTTGGGGTGGGGCCACGAAGTTTGCACAGAGCACGTGCTGCAAGCTTGGGGGGCTAGGGGGCAAGCTGGGGGGGTTGTACATACCTTGCACACGGCGTGCACTGCGGGGGGAGCACAGCATGCACTGAACGGGGCACAGAACTTGCACGGAGCTCAAAGGGAGGCGTGCAGAGCTTGCACAGAAACTGGGGGGCACGGGGAGGCTCCAGGGGGCACTGGGCGATAATAGGGGGGCACTGGGAGTACTGGGGGCACTAGGAGCACAGGGGCTCGGGCGGTACCTGCATGCCGCGGATGCTGTCCCGCTCCAGCTCCTGCACAACGTTCTCCACCGCCTCCTGCACGCGGCCCTGAGCGGCCTCCGCCATGCCGGGCCGGGGGGGGAGGGAGGAAAAGGGAGGGCGGGGCTGGGAGGGGGCGGAGCGGGGCTGGGAGGTGCGGCTGCAGGGTGCAATGCTGCAAGCTGTGCTGTGCTGTGCTGGTGTGCAATGCTGGGTGCTGTGCAATGCTGTCCTGGTGTGCTGTGCTGCCGTGCAATGCTGTGCTGGTGTGCAGTGCTGCGTGCTGTGCTGTGCTGCTGTGCAATGCTGTGCTGCTATGCAGTGCTGTGTGCTGTGCAGTGCTGTGCTGGTGTGTAACGTTGTGCTGGTGTGCAATGCTGGGTGCTGTGCAGTGCTGTGCTGGCGTGCAATGCTGCATGCAGTGCTGTGCTGGTGCGCAATGTTGTGCTGGTGTGCAGTGCTGCGTGCTGTGCAGTGCTGTGCTGGTGTGCAATGCTGCATGCAGTGCTGTGCTGGTGTGCAATGCTGTGCTGGTGCACAATGGTGCGTGCTGTGCTGCTGTGCTGGTGTGCAATGCTGCAAGCTGTGCTGTGCTGGTGCGCAAGGCTGTGCTGGTGCACAATGGTGTGTGCTGTGCAGTGCTTTGCTGGTGTGCAGTGCTGCATGCAATGCAATGCTGTGCTGGTGTGCAGTGCTGCACATTGTAAGATGCTGCACAGTGTGCAATGCAGTGCTGGTGTGCAATGCTGCATGCTGAGCAACACTGTGCTGGGATGCAATGCTGCACACTGTGCAATACCGTGCCATGGGGTTGTGCCACACTGCAGACTGTGCATGACGCACATTGCTGCATGCTGTGCAACACAAGGGTGTGCAGTGCTGCAAGCCGCAGCACACATCTGTGCAACACTTAAATGGGCTGTGATGGCACCCAGCTGTGCAATGCTGCATGCCATGTGATGCTACAACACGGTGCAGCATTGCACCCCAATGCAACGCTGCACTGCCATGCAAACCCTGCACTGCCTTGCACTGCTGTGCAATGCTGCAACAGGTGCAAAGCTGTGCTCCAAGGTTGAGGCCCAGGGATGGAATGCAGGAATGGCTGCTGAAAGTCTGTAAAGATAGGGGAATTGTGGTGGGATGGGAGGGAATTCAGGCCAATGGGATTGGGGTGAACCCAGCAGGGTTTGGGAACAGGGTCAGGATGAAATGAGGACCCAGAAGGGATGGGAGGAGGAGCAGAACAGAGTGCTATGGGGACTGGCTTGGGGTGAGATAGATAATGGAGGAGAATGGGATGGGGATAAGATTGGGATGAAATGAGGACCCAAAAGGGATGGGAATGGAATGAAGATGGAATTAAGACCCCAAAAGGATAGGAACAGGGCCAGGATGGGACCTGAGAACACATGAATGGGACCAGGGCAGAACGGGATGGAAACTGGATTGAGATGGGATGGACACAGGAGCAGGATGGGATGGGGACCAAGATGAAATGTTGACCCAAAAGGGATGGGAGCAGGAACTGGATGGGATGTAATGGGATGGGGACCAAGATGAAATGATGACCTAAAAGGGATGGGAACAGAAAAAGGAGGGGATGGGGATCAGATTGGGAAGGGATGGGGATCTAAAAGGGATGGGAGGGGGAACAGGATGGGATGGAATGGGGATAGGATGAAATGAGGATCTGAAAGGGATTGGAGCTGGACCAGCATGGGATGAGATGGGGAGTGGAACCCAAAAGGGATGAGAAGATGACCAGAAGAGGATGGAACTGGACGAGGATGGGGACTGGGTTAGAATGAGGACAGGATTGGGATGGGGACAGGAGTGGGACATGGAGGGGACCTCGTTTTGCTCGGCCCCAGCTCCCATGGAAGCGACCCCACATTGCTGCCCCTCAATATTTGCCAGCCCCAAATCACAGCACAGCCACAGCCTTCTGAAAAAGTGTCCTTTATATCACTTAAATATCTATAATCCAGGTATTAAGGGGGGGGGGAAGGGGAAAAAGGAAAACAGCTGATCACAATAACATATCATAGAAATCAAAATTAATTTAAACCACACAAAATAAATTAAAACATTAAATATTAACCTTCAGTGCAACATATACAGAAGACATTGAGTAACCATGACTAAAAAAAAAAACAAAACAAACCCAAAAAATAGCGTCGGGTTGGTTATGATGGGGGCTATGGAGAGGATGAAGGGGTGGGGAAGGGGTTGGGGCCTCCGTTTGGGGGAGGTTTCTTAGGATTATGGTTCACTGTATTATTACTAAAAAGAGCTGATCTGTCCCCAAAGGCGCTGCGGTGGCTTCGGGAACGGCCGAGGGTTCGGCGGCACTTGTTGTGGTAGGCACATAGAAAAATAAAGCTGAGGGGATCTCTTGTGTGTTTTGGTTAGAAAATGGGGGAAAAAGGGGGAAAAGAAAGGGGGGAGAGGGGAGAAAAGGAAGGGGGAGAGGGGAGAAAAGAAAGGGGGGAGAGGGGAAGAAAGAAGGGGGGAGAGGGGAAGAAAGGAAGGAAAAAAGAAAGAAAAGGGAAAAAGGGAACAAAGAGGGCAAAAAGGAAAAAAAGAAGGGAGAAAAAAGGAAAAGATAAAGACAGGGAAAAGGGAAAAAGAAGGGGAAAAAAAGGGGGGAAAAAAGGAGGAGGAAAAAAATAGAAGTGTTTGAGAAAAAAAAAATCCCAACCAGCACCCAGTGATGCTTCCCAGGAGCCGGCAGCAGGGGGGATTTTGGGGTGTTTTCTCCCCATTTCCAGCACTCTGGGCTGTGGTGGTGGGAGGTGGATTGTCAGAGAGACTGGGAGCACTGGGAGAACTGGGAGCACTGCAGCCGTTGCGGTGCTTCCCCCACTGGTGTTCCCCAGAAAGGGAAGGAGGACGAAAAGAAAGGGGGAAAAATAAAGGGGAAAAAAGGGGAAACCAAAGGGGAAAAAAGGGGGAAACCAACGGGGAGAAGCGGCGTCTGTGTCCCTCTGGGATGCGTTGGCTCCGTCAGACAACTGTGGGGGAAGGAGAGGGGTTACGGGGTTCCTGCATGGGAGCTGAGTCATAGGGTCCCCATGGTGTCCCCAGACCTGTGTCCCTATATTTCTGTGTCCCTATAGTGTCCCCATGCTGTCTGCACATCCTTGAGTCCCCATAGCGAGCCCAAATCCCCATGATGTCCCCACATCCCTGTCCCCACTGTCCTCACATCCCTGTGTTCCCATGCGTCCCCATAGCGTTCCCATGTCCCTACAGTGTCCCCACGTCCCTCCATCCCCACAGTGTCCCACATTCCTGTGTTCCCATGGTGTCCCCAAATCCCTGTATCCCCATTGAGTTCCCATGGCGTGCCCACATCCCTGTGTCCCTATAGTGTCCCCATAGAGTCCTAATGTCCCCAGACCGTCCCCACAGTGTTCCCATGAGCCCATGGTGTCCCCAGACCTCTGTGTCCCCACATCCTATGTCCCTATAGTGTCTTCATGATGTACCACATCCCTGGGTCCCCACAGTGTCCCCATGGTACCCCCACATTCCCATGGTGTTCCCATGTCCAAATTGTCCCCACAGTGTCCCCACAGTGAGCCCAGATCGCCATGGTGCCCCCACATCCCTGTGCCCCCATAGTGTCCCCGTGGTGCTCTCACATTCCTACGGTGTCCCCATGTCCCTATAGCGTCCCCATAGTGCCCCCACATTTCCTGCATTCCCATGGTGTGCCCACATCTCTATGGTGTCCCCAAATCTGTGTCCCCATGGTGTCCCCATATCCCTCTGCACACATGGTGCCCTCAACATCCCCACATCCCCATAGTGCCCCCAAAAGTGTCCCCACATTCCTGTGTCCCCATAGTGTCCCCACATCCCTGTGTCCCCACAGTGTCCCCACAGTATCCTCACGGTGTCCTCCCATCCCTCTGTCCCCATGGTGTCCCCACATCCCTCTGTCCCCATGGTGCCCCCACATCCCCATAGTGCCCCCATGTCCCTATGTCCCTGCAGTGTCCCCACGTCTCTATGTCCCACGTCCCCATGGTATTCCCACATCTCCATGGTGTCATCACATTCCCCTGTCCCCATAGTGCCCCCACGTCCCCATGGTGCCCCCACAGTGCCTCCACATCCCTGTAGTGTCCCTGCATCCGTGTCCCCACAGTACCCCCACATCCCCATAGTGCCCCCACATCCCTGTGTCCCCACAGTGTCCTCATGGTGTCCTCACGTCCCTCTGCCCCCATGGTGTCCGCACATCCCTGTGTCCCCATGTCCCCATAGTGCCCCCACATACCCCTGTCCCCACAGTGTCCCCACGTCCCCCTGTCCCCATGATGCCTCCATATCCCCACAGTGTCCTCACGTCCCTCTGTCCCCATGGTGTCTGCACATCCCTGTGTCCCCATGTCCCCATAGTGCCCCCACGTCCCCCTGTCCCCATAGTGTCCCCACAGTGTCCCCACGTCCCCCTGTCCCCACAATGCCTCCATATCCCCACAGCGTCCCCACATCCCTGTGTCCCCACAGTGTCCTCATGGTGTCCTCACGTCCCTCTGCCCCCATGGTGTCCGCACATCCCTGTGTCCCCATGTCCCCATAGTGCCCCCACATACCCCTGTCCCCACAGTGTCCCCACGTCCCCCTGTCCCCATGATGCCTCCATATCCCCACAGTGTCCCCACATCCCTGTGTCCCCACAGTGTCCTCACGTCCCTCTGTCCCCATGGTGTCTGCACATCCCTGTGTCCCCATGTCCCCATAGTGCCCCCACGCCCCCCTGTCCCCACGATGCCTCCATATCCCCACAGCGTCCCCACATCCCTGTGTCCCCACAGTGCCCCCATCCCTTACCACTCTCAGTATGGCAGCAGGATGCTCCACCCTTCAGCAGCCCCGACGGTTTCTCCTGCCCGCACAGCGGCACCCGGCAGCACCCGCAGCGCTTCCGCAGCCGGCAGCAGCTGTGGGACACGGCGGTGATGCTCAGCACCCCACACCTCCCTCCCGATCCCACATCCCCAACCCTCACCCCACTCACTGGATGAGCACGCAGGCTGCGATCAGCACCGCCGAGGCCACCACGGCCACCACCAGCAGCGCGGTGATCGTTTGCTTCTTCTGGTTGGCAGCCACCACGGCCAGCAGGTCTGCGTGCTCACAGCGCGTCCCCACGTAGCCTGAGTGGCACCTGCAGGGGTGAGGAAGCGGTGGGGAAGAGTTTGAGCCCTTTTGAGCCTCATTTTGGGTGCTGTGCGTGGCCAAATCCACACGAGGTGGCTTCAGCAGCCTACAGAATATGGGACGTATCGCACTGAGGCATATGGGCAGGGATTCTGTAGCTCTTCCCTGGTTGGCAGCAGCTGCTGGATCCGGCCTTTGTCACCAACAGGTCCTTGGGGCACCCCCAGGTCACTTTGGACCATCCCTGGGTCACTTCATATCACTTCAGGGCAACCCTGGGTCACCCTGGGTGGCCTCACGTCACGTCAGGGCATCCTTGAGTCACCTTGGGGCATGATCTAGGTGGCCCCACATCACCTCAGAATGTCCTTGTGTCCTCTCACAGCATCCCTGGGTCACCCTGGAGCATCCCTGGTTGGCCTCATATCACCTCAGAATGTCTTTGTGTCACCCCTTGTCCTCTCACAGCATCCCTGGGTCACCCTGGAGCATCCCTGGGTGGCCTCACGTCACCTCAGAATGTCCTTGGATCACACCCATATCACCTTGGAGCATTCTCATGTCACCTTGCAGCATTTCTAGGTCACACCCACATCATCCCAGAGCATCCTTATGACACCCCTTGTCACCTCGGAGCGTCCCTGGCTGGCACCATGTCACCTTAGAACCTTCATGTGTCCCCCTGTGTCCTCTCAGAGCAACCCTGGCTGGCCATGTGTCACCTCACAGCATCCCTGGGTCACATCCATGTCACCTCAGAGCATTCTCATGTCACCTCGAAGCATCTCCAGGTCACACCTATGCCACCCTGGAGCATCTCTGGGTCATCCCACATCCACTTGGGGCATTGTCATGTCACCCCGTGTCACCTAAGAGCATCTCTAAGGGTCATCCCATGCCCTCATAGAGCATCTCTGGGTCACCCCATGCCACCTCAGAGAATCTCCACGTCACATCAACATCATCCCAGAGCATCCCTGGGTCACCTCAAAGCAATATAGGTGACCCCATGTCACCTCGGAGCATCCCTGGGTCACATCTATGTCACCTTAGTGCACCTCTGGGTCACCTTATGTCACCTCAGAGCATCTTCATGTCACCCCAGAGCATCCCTGGGTCACACTCACATCACCTTGGAGCATCCTCATGTCACCTTGAAGGACCTCCATGTCACATCTATGTCACCCCAGAGCATCTCTGGGTCATCCCACATCCTCTTGGAGCATCTTCGTGTCCCCTTGGTGCATCCCTGGGTCACCCCATGTCACCCCAGAGCATCCTCATGTTGTCCCATGTCACCTTTGAGCATTCCTGGGTCACTGCATGTCACAGGGGAGCATCCTCGTGTCACCCCATGTCACCCCAGAGCATCCCTAGGTCATCCTGTTTCACCTCCAAGCATCCTCATGTTGCCTTACGTCACCTGGGAGCATCCCTGGGTCACACCCATGTCACCTGAGAACATCCTCATGTCACCCCACGTCACCTTGGAGCATCTCCATGTCACACCTGTGTCACCTCAGAGCATCTCTGGGTCATCTCACATCCTTTTGGAGCATCCTCGTGTCACCTTGGTGCATCCCTGGGTTACCCTATGTCACCCCTGAGCATTCCTGGGTCGCTGCATGTCACAGGGGAGCATCCTCATGTCATCCCCTGCCACCTCAGAGCATCCCTGGGTCACATCTATGTCACCTTAGTGCACCTCTGGGTCACCTTATGTCACCTCAGAGCATCCCTGGGTCACCCCATGTCACCCTGGAGCATCTCCAGGTCACACCTATGTCACTTCAAAGCACCTCTGGGTCATCCCACATCCTCTTGGAGCATCCTCATGTCACCTTGGTGAATCCCTTATGTCACCTTAGAGCATCTCCGTGTCACTTTATATCACCCCAGAGCATCCCTGGGTCACATCTACGTCACCTTACAGCATCCCTGGTCACCTTATGTCACCTCCAAGCATCTTCATGTCACCTTAGAGCATCCCTGGGTCACCTTAAGTCACCATAGAGCATCCCTGGGTCACCTTATGTCACCTCAGAGCATCCTCATGTCACCTTAGAGCATCTCCAGGCCACTTTATGTCAACTCAGAGCATCCCTTGGTCACATCTATGTCGCCTCCAAGCATCTTCATGCCACCTCAGAGCATCCCTGGGTCACCTTATGTCACCATAGAGCATCCTCATGTCACCCCACGTCACCTTAGAGCATCCCTGGGTCACATCTATGTCACCTCCAAGCATCTTCATGTCACCTCAGAGCATCCCTGGGTCACTTTATGTCACCTCCACGCATCTTCATGTCACCTTAGAGCATCCTGGGGTCACCTTATGTCACCATAGAGCATCCCTGGGTCACCTTATGTCGCCTCCAAGCATCTTCATGCTACCTTAGAACATACCTGGGTCACTTTATATCACCTCCATGCATCCCAGTGTCACCTTAGAGCATCTCCGGGTCACTTTATGTCACCTCCAAGCATCTTCATGTCACCTCAGAGCATCCCTGGGTCACATCTGTCACCTTAGAGCATCCCTGGGTCACCTTATGTCACCATAGAGCATTCCTGGGTCGCCTTATGTCACCTCAGAGCATCTCCAGGTCACATTATGTCACCTCAGAGCATCCCTGGGTGACATCTATGTCACCTCAGAGCATCTTCATGTCACCTCTGAGCATCCTGGGGTCACCTTATATCACCATAGAGCATCCCTGGGTCACCTTATGTCACCTCAGAGCATCCTCATGTCACCTTAGAGCATCCCTGGGTCACATCTGTCACCTTAGAGCATCCCTGGGTCATCTTATGTCACCTCCATGCATCCTCATGTCACCTTAGAGCATCCCTGGGTCGCCTTAAGTCACCATAGAGCATTCCTGGGTCGCCTTATGTCACCTCAGAGCATCCCTGGGTCACATCTATGTCGCCTCCAAGCATCTTCATGTCACCTCTGAGCATCCTGGGGTCACCTTATGTCACCTTAGAGCATCCCTGGGTCACCTTATGTCACCTCCATGCATCCTAGTGTCACCTTAGAGCATCTCCGGGTCACTTTATGTCACCTCCAAGAATCTTCATGTCACCTCAGAGCATCCCTGGGTCACATCTGACACCTTAGAGCATCCCTGGGTCACTTTATGTCACCATAGAGCATCCTCATGTCACCCCACGTCACCTTAGAGCATCCCTGGTCACTTTATGTCACCTCCATGCATTCTTATGTCACCTTAGAGCATCCTGAGGTCACCTTATGTCACCATAGAGCATCCCTGGGTCACCTTATGTCACCTCAGAGCATCCTCATGTCACCTTAGAGCATCCCTGGGTCACATCTATGTCACCTCCAAGCATCTTCATGTCACCTCAGAGCATCCCTGGGTCACCTTATGTCACCATAGAGCATCCTCATGTCACCCCACGTCACCTTAGAGCATCTCTGGGTCATCCCACGTCACCCCTGCCCATCCCTGGGCCACCCCCGCCAAACCACCCCGCAGAGGGGCACCCTATGGGGCAGATCCCTCTCCCCCACCCCCTCTCTTCTCTTACACACACGCCGGCTTGTCCTCCTGCACCAGGAAGCGGCACGTCCCGTGGAAGCAGAACTGCCGGTGGGAGTCGGGGCACTCATTGAAGTGTGACCGCACGGCTGCTGCCACTGGGGGATCTGTGGGGGGGGAGGGGGGGGCGGGGTGGAAATAGGGAAAAAAAAAAAACAAAAATAAAAGGAGAAAAACATGAAGGGCATCGCCGTTGGGATCCAGCCAACAAATGCATCAAGGCTGCTGCTTTATCCACCAAAACGAACCCGGCTCGGTCCCGCTGCACGACCATAAGCCTGCCTGGCACCGGAGGAATTTGCTAAAGAGCTTAGAGATAAAATAGGGGCGGCGAGAGTTAAACGAGAGCCGGGGGCTGCCCTGGTGTGGGGTGGGCGCCGGGATGCTGTTTCCCATTACGCCCCGTGCTGGTTTGAATTATCCTCCCCGGCAGAGACGGAAAACGAATATCCTGCTGCTGGCTCAGCCCGCGCGTCAAACACATCCGACGGCTGTCGTTTCAAAGCCACCTCAAGTTCCTGCTGCTGGGATTTATGGCAGCCCTGTGGTAATTAACACCGCGGCCGCCGAATGATTCCAGGTCCCGTGAGACCCCGCACGCGGCCGGGGTGCTGAGATCCCTTTTGGGTTCCATCCTTGGGCTCCCATCCTTGGAGCCAAGACTTTGTTGTTATGGGGTGCAGCCAAAGCTCCCTCTCAGCATCCCTCAGTGTTTGTTCATAGTATGCGACCTGCACCACAGCCACTGCCCCCCGAAATCCCCATTGAGCAGGGGAGAAGATTCCTCTCCCTCCATGCACCATATTGCAGGAGGAAGAGCGCTCCGGTGCGTCGCCTCCTGGGGGGGTTCCCAGCAATGGCACATTTGGGGCTCTAGGATGTGCCAGCACAGAGCAACTCCCCATCTCCAACTCCAACTTCATCCCCCACGTCCCCAAACCCACACCCATATCTTCACCCATACCCCCAACCCCAAGTCCATCCCCATCCATATTCACATCCCCCTCCATACTCCCAACCCCGTTCATATTCCCTTGCCCATGCCCATCCCCATCCATAACCCCATTCCCCTCCATCCCCCACTCATCCCCCCTTCCCCATCCACACCCCCCACATCCACAATCCATCCCCATCGTATCCCCTTCCCTATCCACATCCCCATCCTCACATCCATCCCCATTCATTCCCCCTTCCCCATCCATACCCCCATCCCCACTTCCATCCCCATCTTTCCCCCAAATCAACATCCATCCCCATCCACCCCCCCATCCCCATCCATATCCTCATCCCCACATCCATCCCCATTCATTCCCCCTTCCCCATCCCCACTTCCATCCCCATATTTCCCCCAAATCAACATCCATCCCCACCCATCCCCCCCATCCCCATATCCATCCCCATTGTACCCCCTTCCCTACCTATCCCCCCATCCCCATCCACATCCCCATCCCCACATCCATCCCCACCCATCCCCCCATGCCCATCCATATCCCCATCCCCACTTCCATCCCCTTGCCCATCCATATCCCCACACCTAACGCTATCCACACCCCCTCCTCCTTCCCCATCCATACTCCCATGCCCATCCCTGCCCCCATCCTTCCCCTCCAATCCTGCACACAGCCCAGATAACCTCAGCCAGGTGCAATGTCCTTTTTTTGCTTTAGCAGCAGCACGACAAGCAACAACCCACCCAAACACGACGCTATAGGGCAGCAGGGCCCTCAAACTCACCGCTCAGCGCTGACGTTGTGTTCTCCAGGGCATGGCACACAGCCACCAGCATGCCTGCGGGCAGACAGACAGGGCTCAGAGCCAACGCAGGAAGAGAGAAAAGCCCTAAAACCTCTCGTGAAGACCCTGAGTTAAAAGGGAACGGGGGCAGCTGTGCCACCACCAGGACCTGAACTCTCTTAGGGCCAGCACTGGGAGCTCCCCATTTGCCTGCTGTGTCCCCCCACCTCCTCGACCCTTCTCCTGTCCTGTGCATTCATTAGAATCCCCAAATTCTTCCTTTTTTTCTTTTTTTTTTGTGGGAAAACATTCCCTTTTTGTTTGGGGGGGGGAACATTCCCTTTTTGGGAAACCCATCTGGCTCTGAGGGTTTAACCTCAGAGATGAGCGCAGCAGCAGCAGCAGCGCTTCCCACAGACCCCTCTCTGACCCAATTACTGCACGGGGTTAATCAACCCATGCAGAAAGCTCCAGCTGAAGGCAACGAGCAGGGCACCAACCCCGGGCTCCCAGCTCAATATCCCTCCTCCTGGCTGCTCCCCACACACACACTGATACTCCCTGCCTACATCAACCCGAGGGGACTCCGTGCGTTATCTGGGAAGTGGCTCATCCCTGTGTCACCAGGCAGACTCAGTGTCCTCTCCTGCCACCCCCAGAACCCGCTGTGCTGCCTCACCCCGCTGCTGCTTGGACTGGATGAGCCCTGCTGGCCCCATGAGGTCACCCCGGCCCTATTTGCTGCTCCACTTCCCTTCCTATCACTTCTTGCTTTCTATTTAGCGAGGGCTTTGTATTTAGGAGGCCGGTGTTCTTCCCCAGCGACCCCCATGAATCTGGTTTTAATGCATCACCAAGTGAGCCCAAACCCCACGTTCTGGCCTTTGGGATGAGCCTGACACCTACAAGTGAGGATCCCCTGGGATAAGACACACGATGCCCAGGACGCAGAGCTGCCAATGTCCCCACCATAACATCTATGGCCAACGCTTCTCCTCTACAAGCACCACCAATCCCATCACGGCCCCAAAGGGCTCCAGCCATGCTGCTCCCATCCCATTTCCCCACAGATCCCAGCCCTGCTGGACCAACTCCTCCACACCCCATTGCACACTGAGATGAGCCAGCAGCTCACAGGTTGGAAAAGACCTCCACGTCCAACCCCAACCCATCCAACCATCCCCACCAACCACATCCCCCCAGTGCCACACCTCCACGGTTCCTCAGCACCCCCATGGATGGGGTGACCCTCCTCGTCCAAGAACCCCCATTATCTCCAGGCTCCTTCCAGCCCCACATTCTCCCTCCTAATCAGCTTTGCTCATAGTTCCCCTCGGCTTTGCAGCTTAGCCCTCTGCAGCCACCAGGTGCATCTGCACGTAGCGAGGGGGAGGAGGTGGCAGCTCCCTGGGTGCTTGCAGCCATCGCTCCCACCTCTTGTTTACAAGGTTTGGGGAAGCACTGCCAGCGGGATGCAGGGTCTGGATTTCAAACAGAGGGGGACTTGGGGCTGACAGAAGTCAGATGGGCCCAGGGAGGGAAGCCAAGAGCTGGCTGTGGGGAGTGGAGGGGACCTGGGTGTCCCCAGACTGAGCCAAATGCATTAAGCTAGGTTAGGGTTAGTTTCTAGCAGTAGGGTCTAGGGCCAAGGTCTATGGTAGGGTTGGGGTCTATAGGATAGGATCCAGGGGGTAGGGTTTAGGGTCTATGGGTAGGGTCTACAGTCTAGGGTTGAGGTCTACAGGTACAGGCTAGGGGCTGGATTTTAGGTTCTACAGGTTGGGTCTAGAGTTGAGGTCTAGGGGTTAGGTTTTAGGGTCTACAGGTAGGGTTTATGCTCTACAGGTATTGCCTACAAGTAGGGTCTAGAGGCTAGGGTCTAGGGTTGGGGTCTACAGGTTAGGTTTTAGGGTCTACATGAAGGGTTTAGGGTCTATGGGTAGAGTTTACAGCCAAGGGCTAGGCACTAGGGCTGGGGTCTACAGGTAGAGGTCTAGAATTTCGTTTTAGGACTACGGACAGGGTTCAGTCTATGGGTAGGGTTTAGGGTCCAGGGTTGGGATCTATGGGTAGGGTCTATAGTTGAAGTCTATGAGTAGGGTCTATAGGTAGAGTCTAGGGATTAGGGTTCGGGGTCTACGGGTAGGGTTTGGGGTCTATGGTAGGGTGGCTGCTTGCATGAGGGATGGAAGCTGCTCGTCCCCAGCCTTCCCCTGCCAGCTCCGCAGCTGGAGCCCTTTGGCCACCACGGGGCATAGCACACCGCGCTGCGCTCCCCCGGCCCCCAGTCCCCGAGCGGGCAGCTCCCAGCCCCTTTCCTTCGGAGCAGCAAAGCGAACGAGGAAAGCACAGAAAGCAACTTCACGCCCCAGCAAATAACACCTTCGGAGCTGCACTCCGTGCCCCGCGATCCCGTTCCTCTCCGCCCCTTTTCCCCCAACGAAGCGGCACAGGGCGAGCGCCCGTCCTGCTCGGTGCAAACCGACGCGCGCTCCTTAATTAATCCTCCCCTACCATAAATTACGAGGCTCCCCGAGGCCGTAGCCAGCAAACCGCCGCGATCCCACAAGCAACGGAGCAAACAACTCCGCGAGCGAGCGACGGCAACCTCGGGAGGTGGTGGTGGTGGTGGTGGTGGTGGGGTGAGGGGGGGGACACGAACAACCCACCACACCCCCATAGCAGCAGGGATGTCCCCCCCGGACCCGGGCTCAGGGATGCTCTATTCTCCCCACTTCGCAACAAAAAACAAAGTTTCCTTTTCTCGCCGGGTATCGATGCTTGCGGGAAGCTCGCTGCCCCAAATGGGTTACGGGGTCGGGGAAGTAAAGAAGGAAGGGGGGGAGAGGGGGGAGCAGCCAACACACCCCCTCCTCACACTCCCTCCCTTCCCGACCCCAACACGTACCCAGCGCCAGCGCGGCCGCCTCTCCCGGCATTCTGGTGGCGGTGGCGGCGGTGGTGGCGGCGGAGGTTGGCGGTGCGCAGCGCCCAGTGCGGCCGAGGGGCCGGGCTCCGCGCCGGCGGAAATGGGCGCGGATTCCCCGCCGGCCCCGGGGCGGAGCTACGCGGCCCCCGGCCCCGCGGTGCCCGGTTCCGAGCTCCCCCCGACGGCAGCGTTCGGTGCGCGCCGTCCCGTTTCGCTCGGCGGATCGTTCCTTTCGTTATGGGGTGGGAGGTGGGGAAATGGGGAGGGGAGGTGGTGGTGGTGGTGGTGGTTGAGGGGGTGGGGGGGGGGGGGAAGGTTTGAAGGTTCGAACCGGTCCTTCCCTCCTTGCTCCTATCTGCTCCATCGCGCTGCCGGATTGCTTCACCGACCGCAAAGTGCATTCCTGCAGCTGCTGCTGGCCGCCGGCCCACGCCCCTTCCTCCCCGCTGCGAATCTCACCTCGGTGATCCAAGCCTTTGTCATCCTTCAATCAGTGGTGCCGCGGACGAGGCCACCTGGGAACCCGGGGGAAGGCAGGGAGATGGGAACGCGGCCCCCACTCCCACCTCTGCCTCCCCCCCATCCTTCCCCCCAACCCCGTCACTGGAGTCCCCCTGGTGGCAAACGTGGCCTTTCGGAGCGCTGTCCCCAGGTGTTGTGACGTGACCTGCAGATGGGGCTGGCCTGGTGGTGTGGGGGGGACATACGTGGGGGGACCCTTTGGGGACCGTTAGGGGACACCCTTTGGCAGCAACCTTTTGGGAGACACCCTTCGGAGATGCTTTGGGGACACTTGGGGGCACTCTTTGAGAACACCTTGGGGACAATATTTGGGGACGCTTTAGGGACACCCCTTTGGTAACACCCCTTGGGGAGCCTTTTAGGACAGAACAGCCAGCCTTTGGGAACACCTTGGGGAGGCTCTTTGGGGACCCTTTGGGGACACCCTTTGTGGACCCCTGGGGGGCACTCTTTGGGAACACCTTGGGGACAATATTTGGGGATGCTTTGGGGACACCCTTTGGGAAAACCCCTTGGGGACCCTCTGGGGGCACTTTGGGATTTAACCAGCCTTTGGGAACACAACGGGGAGGCTCTTTGGGCACCCTCTGATAATACCTTGGGAACATCCCTTGGGGACCCGTTGGGAACCCTTTGGGACACCCTGTGGGGACACTTTGGGGATGCCCTTTAAGAACACCTTGGGAACACCCCTTGGGAACCATTTGGGGACACCCTTTGGAGATGTTTTGGGGACAGCCTTTGGGAACACTCCTTGGGGACCCTTTGGAAACACTCTTTGGGGACACCCTTTGGAGACACTCTGGGGACAGCCTTTGGGAACACTCCTTGGGGACACTTTGGGGGCGCTCTTTGGAGACCCTTTGGGAACACAATTTGAGAACCCCTTGGGAACACCCCTTGGGAACCATTTGGGGACACCCTTTGGAGATGTTTTGGGGACAGCCTTTGGGGCCCCTTTGGGAACACGCTTTGGGGACATGGTGGGCACCCTTTGGGGACCCTTTGGGAACACCTTTTGAGGACGCTCTTTTGGAACACCTTGGGGACCCTTTGGGGACACCCTTAAAGAACACCTTGGGCACACCCTTGAGGCACACCTTGGGGACCCTTTGGGCACACCTTGGGGACCCCCCGCGTGGGGCCAGCGCCGCAGGAGCACCCAGCAGCCACGCGGCAGCCCGGGAGCTGCTCCCAGCCCTGTGGTTTGAGCAGAGCCGAAACTTCCAGGCGTTCCCAGGCGATACCATCTGCTCTTAGCACTTGAAAGCAGCTCCACCGCACAAATGAGGGGCTGGGAAAGCCTTGTTCCCAACGCTGCTGATCCCAAATACCTGACACCAAGTCACAGTCAGAGCGGTTCAGCGCAGCACTCACCGACTTCCCCAAATCCCATTTTTTCAGCCCAGCCCAGCCGTGCTGTTCCCTTCACGCTCACCTTTCTCCCCTACGGCGTGCGGAGAGCCCCGATATTTGTTTGTAAATAGATGCTTCCTCCTTTGCAATATTCCTCCCACTCCTGGCGTGAATCACTCGTGGAAGCAGCTGCTGCCTCCGCGAAAACTGGAATTATGGCAATTTGGGGTGAATCAGGGCAGGTGATGGGTCAGAGGCGGGGAAGGAGTGCAGTGGGGCCGGGTAACGTGGAGGGGGATGCTCTCCAGAGAAGCAGTGGGCAGGCCACCACAAGGGAGGCACAATCTTTTCTCCATATGTGAGGATGCTCTGCAAAAGAGCAGCGGGATCACAGGGCAAAGAAACTTGGCTTGGAGTCGCACGCCGGCTGGGTGATGGGAGAATGCTGCTTAAAAGGAAGAAATTCCTTTGTTTTTTGTGCTCCCCCCCTTCGTTCTCATCGGTTGCCCCTGAGCACCGTTAAAGGGAAGGAGCGATCCTACAAAGCAAAGCAAACTGGCACTGGGGCTGCAGCTCCAGGGCTGTTAATGCCTCGGCTGCAGCGCGCAATGCACGTTTCCATGCTCTTCCCACTGTTAGAAAACCACAGAAACAATTCTTGAATTGTTCCTCCCAGATGCTGGCAAGGTGCTTCTCATCCTTCGCAAATTGCTCTTTGTCCGCTGCTCCTTCTGGGGGATGAGATGAAATGGGGATCTGTTGGCTCTGAGTGGGGCTGGGGGGCAGATCCTGCCTTGCGAAGCTGCAAACTGAGTGCAGCGCTCTGCTCGACCCAACTGCCCCGTTCAAGGCAAAAACCCTGAGAAAGGGCGGCTAAAAATTCCTTGTTTTTCACTGAGTTGGGAGGATGGGATTTTTAATTATTATTTTTTGGTAAGATTATTTTTCCTTTTGCCTTGCAGGCAGTTAGGGAGGCTGGAGGACAGCGGTTGGGTAGAAACCCAAGTGACGGCACAGCGTGGATGGGGCACCTCGGGGGCCCTTTGTGGTCACTTGGAGACCCTTTGGGAACTCCTTGGGAACATTCCTTGGGGATCCTTTGGGAGCATCTTGAGAACATCCTCTGGAGATCCTTCGGGAACGTCTTGGGAACATTCTTTTGTGGCCCCTTGAAGAACCCTTTGGGAACACTCTTTGGGGACCTTTGGGTGAACACCCTTTGGGAGCACTCTGGGGATGCTCTCTGGGGATCCCGTGGGGAATCTTTGGGAACACCTTGGGGACACTCTTGGGGCACCCTTTGGGATACTCTGTGGGGACCCTTTGGGGATACCCTGGGGACACTCTTTGGGCACCCTTTAGGAAGACTCTTTGGGGACCCCTCGGGGAATCCTTGGGAACATTCTTTGGGGAACCCTTTGGGAACCCACTGGGGACCCCCATGCGTGGCTGGTGCCACAGGAGCACCCAGAAGCCATCACCCACAACAAAATGTACCCAATATCCAGAGCTGGGAACACCCAGACCTCACTCACACCCCTGAGAGATGAGGGGAACGCTGCTGGCTTCGGAGGAACCGCTTGGCAACGCGGGGCCATCTCCACCACAGAGATGCCTTTAATCTCTGCTTAAAACATTCTGACGTGGCGGGGAAAAAGGAAAAGCAAAAAAGCCCATCGATATCCTGCCCCGAAGCAGCGTGCAACAAGGGGGCTGTGTGCTTGTGTCCTGCATAAAAGGCTCCGTCCTCCTGTTTGTTTTGGAGGGGAACGTGAAAATTGGGCACACGGTGCTCCTCGCGCCCTCCGCCTCCCTCGCCCCGTTCCTCGCACAAACCCAAATTGTAGCTGCTGGGCTGGTTTTGGCTGCCGCTTTGAAGGCAGAAATCAATCAGGCAGCCAGCAACCGTCCCCCCCTGTTTATTTTCTTTCTGCACGGGGTTGGGAGAAATTAAACATTGCGCCCAAGGTCAGCGCCGCAGCGTTGGTTGCATGGCAGCTCCCATTTCCCTCCTGCACCCACCCTGCAGTGTGCACCCCTTCTGTCATTCCCCCATCTCAAATGTTGCCCCTCTGACATTTCCTCCTGCAAAAACAAAAAGCAAAAAAAGCAAAAAACGGGGCCTTCTTGCATTTTTTTTTTTCCTGGCTTTATCTTGCAGCAACCGGTTCTGTTTTTCTGCTGGCTTAAAGGGCTCTTTCATAGCTGCTATTTTCCCCTGTGAATGTACATTTCATTCAAGTCCTTTTTTTTTTTTCCTTCCCTTTTTTTTTTTTCCTAAATAACTTCTTGGGGTTTTGTTCCTCCCCAGACATTTTCTTTAGCTCCCCTAATGATGTTTGGGGACCTTCTTTGCACAAAGGCTCTATAAATATAGGATTTTTCACCTACTTCCAACCCAGCCCTTCTCGCGGCCACTAAAAGGCCTTTGTTGGCTGCACCAGCAGAGCTGGCACCTCGTAGCCTAAAGTCAACAGCGCAGTGAGCACTCAGAGCTCCTATTCTATCGGTGTATTTTCAGCCAGCGGGCGCGGGGCTGGGAGAAGGTGCAGCAAAACCCCTCCGTGGGTGCAAACGTGGAGGGAGAAGGGCCGGCGGCAGGTCCCTACGCCAGGTGCTTTGGCTGCTGTAGGGTTTTGGGATCCCCGTGACCGCTGCGGTCACTGCTGGGACACAGGGGGCATTGAGGCAAGTCGCTGCCTGGCGCTCGTGCTGCACGTTGGGCCGTGCCCTTAAAAATCCTGAGGTTTTGGGTGGTTTTATTCACCTGTCTGGGGTTATCCCACGAGCTGCGAGCGGGGCAGGAGGGGTGTGGGGTGGGGGTTTGTTGTCGGAGCAGCACCCAAAGTGCCGACGGGACGCTGCTCTGGTGAGACTTGCAGGCTCTGGAGGCCTCCCCGTGCCCTTTGTCCTCTTCCAGGATAAACGGAGCTCGGTGCCCACTGGGGGAAAGCAAGCAGAGGAACCAGGACCTGCAGCAAACAGGAGCCTTCTGTCCCCAGGCCACCACCCTGCCAGGCGCAGCCGCGCAGCACATGCCCCAACTCGATGCATTTGTCCTCGTTCCGCTTTGTTTCTCCCTCGGCTGCATTGTGCAGAGAGCTGAGTCAGCAGGACCCCCCCCCCCCCCCCCTCCACAGCCCTCCCCTGTGCAGCACTTCTGTGCCAACGAACCCACGAGGGAGAGGAGGGGGGTGGGGGGGACGTGGGAACGCAGTCCCATAGAGGAGCAGCCCGGGGGGGAGGCTGCGAGCGCTGCGCCCACGGCGCTGACTCAGCCCCTCTTGGGAGGAGGAGATGAAGGCGAAGGATGGCAGTGGGGACACTGTGACTCAACCATCTGGAATGGCAGGAATTCTTTCCGCTGGCCCTACCTGCCCTGGGAACTGGCACACAGGTAGAACTGGTCCAGTTGTTCTCCTCTGGGATGGGAGACCCCGCGGGGGATCGGATGCTCCTTGAGCTCCGTGGGCTTGTAGCGCCGAGCGTTCCTCACTGAGACAAGCATCAGGGAGAGAGCTTTGGGTCTGCGCCGACGCACGGTGAGTGTCAGTGCCTTTAGAGCCCACAGCCTCGTGTTTGGGTGTAACACGCGCAGAGAGGGTGGGAAAAACCTATGGATAGGGAGGGGAAGAGGTGAGGGCAGCTGTGGGACTGTGCTGGATGCTTTGGACAAAGCCTGGGTGGCTTGGGTTGGTGACATTGGGAGGTTGGGTTGGTGGCACTGGGAGATTGGGTAGGTGGCATCGGGAGGATGCGTTGGTGGCACTAGGAGATTGGCTTGGTGACACTGGGAGGTTGGGTTGGTGGCATCCGGAGGATGGGTTGGCAGCACTGCAGTGCTGGGTTGGTGACATTGGGAGGATGGGTTGGTGGCACTGGGAGAGGGTTGGTGGCACTGCAAGGGTGGGTTGGTGATGCTGGGAAGTTGGGTTGGTGTTACCAGGAAGTTGGGTTGGTGTCACTGGGAAAATGGGTTGGTGACATTGGAAGGATGGGTTGGTGGCATTGCGAAGACGGGTTGGTGACAATGGTACGATGGGTTGATGGCTTTGGGAGGATGGGTTGGTGATACCAGGAAGTTGGGTTGGTGGCATCGGGAGGATGGATTGGCAGCACTGCAGTGCTGGGTTGGTGACACAGGGAGAATGGGTTGGTGACATTGGGAGATTGGGTTGGTGGCACTGCAAGGGTGGGTTGGTGACACTGGGGGGGATGCGTTGGTGGCACTGGGAGGATGGTTTGATGGCACTTGGAGGGTGGGTTGTTGACATCGGGTGGCTGGGTTGGTGACACCAGGAAGTTGGGTTGGGGACAATGGGATGATGGGTTGGTGGCACTGCAATCCTGGGTTGGTGACACCAGGAAGTTGGGTTGGGGACATTGGGGTGATGAGTTGGTGGCATTGAGAGGACGGGTTGGTGACAATGGGACAGTGGGTTGATGACACTTGGAGGGTGGGTTGGTGACAATGGGAGGATGGGTTGGTAGCATTGTGAGAATGGGTTGGTAGCACTGGTGACACCAGGACAAGAAGCTGTTGTGCCTGTCCTACAGCTCAGGCCCCACCATGGCAGACCAAGGCCCATTTTAAGAACTCTTACTGCATCTTTAGGGCCTACAGCCCCGTCACAAGCTCTACAGGATCTCTAGCCCCAGCACAGGGCACACAGCCTGTAGAGGCAGGCAGAGCACTGGGACACGGCCCAGCAGCGCAGAGCCACAACGCAATGCAAACAGTGGGGCTGGGAGAGCCCAGAACCCCGCGCTGTGCTCACGTGGGAGCCGGGCAGCGACAACACTGAGCTGATTTTGCTCAGTTGCAAAACAAAATTCACCGCTGGCCCGGCTCCAAGCCTGGAAAATTTTTGAGCGTTGAGGAGCGGCCTTGGTGGAACGGAGAGCCGACGTTTGGTGGCTGCGTGCGTGCACGGAGCTGCGCAGAGCTGGGGCACAACTGCTGCGGCTGCAGAAGCCCAGCACAGCGTGATGCGTGTGCTCAGGGCTGTGACTGTGCACCACGACGTGCCCCAGGGAGTGCCGGCGCTGCTGCAAGCAGGGGAACTCAGGCGGGAAGAAGGGAATGGCTTTTCTGGGGATTGCTGCTATTTTGGGGTTGGGTTGCAATGGTTTCCTGCTTGGTGACGTTGCTGGGTGACGGCTTCGGCACCGGCCCGGCTTGTTTCACAAGAGCAGCTCCAAGAAACCGCCCCGCTGATGGCACAGCCTGGCCCCAACGCCTGGTGGTGGCTGCTGGGCATTGCCTCCGTGGCAGAATGGTGCCAGATGAGCAGCAGGTGCAGGGCTGGAGCTGTGCACCACTGTGCATGCAGCCCTGCTGAAGTTGAGTGGCATCAAAAGCATGGACAGCACCGGAGTGGAGTCCTGGGGAAGAGAAGTCGAGGGGCAAAGGAATCTTAGGGAAAAGAAACCCAGGAGAAAAGAAATCCTATAGAATAGAAATCCTAGGGGAAGGAAGTCCTATGGAAGAGAGGTCCTGTGGAAAGGGAATCCTATGGAAAGGGAGTCCTAGAGGAGCATGTAGAAGAAAGATGTGCTAGGGAAAAGTTATCTTAGGGAAAAGGAAAGCTGGGGAAGAGAAGTCATACAGAAACCCTGGGGAAAAGAAACCCAGGAGAAGAGACATCTTAGGGGAGAGATGTCCTAGGGAAGAGTTGTCCTAGGGAAGAGTGGTCCTATGGGAAGGGAATCCTAGAGGTGTCATAGAGGAAAGATGTCCAAGGGAAAAGGAATCCAAGAGAAAAGGGGTCCTTGGGGAAAAGGAGCCCTAGGGAAGAGAAATCATAGAGAAATCCTAGGGAGAAGAAATTCTAGGGAAAAGAAACCCAAGGAGAAACGAAATCCTATAGAACAGAAATCCCAGGGGAAAGGAATCCTAAAAAGAAACATTCCTTTCCCATCTCCCATCACCAGGCGCTCAGTAACAGAACCTTGCCGTGTTGCTCAGTGCTGTCCATTGAGCCAATGGCCCCGCTTGGGTGGGGGCACAGATTGGACACTTGGGGGCCTGGCAGTGCCCCCAGCAGCCCCTCATTGACTGCCTGGCCCTGGGCAGAAACGGGCATTGACAGCAGCTGAAAAGGAACGGGAGCACAAAACGCCGCACAGAGCATCACAAAGACAGCCTGACGTCAGGGCGCTGCGAGGTGAAAGGCGCCGGGCCAGCAGAAGGGAAGCTGTGTTTGAAAAATGACAATTTCTGTCTAGGAAATGCAAAAGGCTGTGAAAGGAGCCCTTCTTCGGGGCTCTCCAGGAGCCAGGCACTGAACAAGAACTGCCTTTGAACGGGGATGGACGCTGCTCGGCTGGCGGCCAGCGGGAGAGCGGCGGAAAAATCGCTGCGTCGCGGAGACACCGATGAACTCCATGTCCACCCAGTGCTGCGGGTCTGTGCTGTGCTGTGGGGCACCCAAAACGGTGTCCTGTTCTGAGATATGTGATGTGTTCTGGAGCAAAGGTGTCACATTTGGATGAGGGCTGTGAGATGTGTGCCGCGTGCGGCTTGGGAACGGCGAGGTGGTCACCAGGGGTGGCTTTGCTTGGGGGGTTTGCTGCACAGTGCATGGAGGTGATGCTGAGGTGGCAGTGATGGTGGGGAGGAATTGGGGATGCTCAGGGTGCAGAGGTTTGCAGCAAAGCACACTGCATGGAGGTGATGCTGAGGTGGCAGAAGTGCTGGGGCAGGAATGGGGGGGTCACTCAGGTTCCAGGGGTTTGTAGCAAAGCACAGTGCATGGAGGTGATGCTGAGGTGGCAGTGATGTTGGGTAGGAATGGAGCATGCTCAGGGTGCAGGGGTTTGCAGCACAGTGCATGGAGGTGATGCTGAGGTGGCAGTGATATTGGGTAGCAATGGGGGGTGCTCAGAGTACAGGGATTTGCAGCAAAGCACACTGCATGGAGGTGATGCTGAGGTGGCAGTGATGTTGGGTAGGAATGGAGCATGCTCAGGGTGCAGGGGTTTGCAGCACAGTGCACAAAAAGCCAGGGATGGGGCACAGAAATGGGTGACAGCCACTGGAGTCCGTCCCCTTCCTTTGCTGAACTGCACAGAGATCACCTTCCCCCGAATCCAGCGCACAGTTCTCATTTTGCCGCTCCTCAAACCCCATCGGACTCCCAGCCGAGCTGGAAGGGGAGCTTGGCAGGCTGCTCGGCCCCTCCTGGCAGCGCTGCTGGGCAGAAAGCAGGAACAAAAAGGAGGATGGTGCCATCTCCCGGCACCACTCGGCTCTCCCCACCCCGCAGCGCACCGCGAACTGCCGGGGACTCGGTGAACTCTGCGGGACAGGTGGGGAAACTGAGGCACGGAGCGCCTCCTGCCGTCGACCCGAGGGCACAGCCTGTCCCTTACATCCCCTCTGCCCTCCCTGTAGGGCTGCGGATCGCTTGGCTCCTTCGTCCCATCTCACCTCTGGCGGGCTGTGGGGCGCAGGGGTGGCCGAACCTCATCTCACATCTCCATCCGTGGGGTGGATTTGGGCAGCTTGGGGTGGGGTTCTGCTTCAAAGTCAGAAATAAATGAGTTTGCTTCTGAACTGACAAAGAAGTGGAACAAGCCCACCTCCAACACGCGTCTGTACTTATAGCATATCAGAGGAGGGATCCTCATCTTCCTCAAGCACAACCCCACAGCCGTAGGGATTCATGGTTCAGCAGCTGAACTGAAAACAACAGAAAGGCCACGGGTGGAGATTTCAGGCTCTTTAGTTCTGGTTGCCACAAAACCAGCACCTTTTGGCCCAAAACCACCACACTGGTCAGCATGCAGAAGTGAAGCCCACCTCAGGTTGCACCCTTTGCTCCAACTTGCCCAATTCTGGGCAATTTGTGAATGAAAACTGCCCTACAGCCCTCAAAACGTGCCCTCCCAGTGGTTCAAATGAGTGAGAATCCATCCCTGTAGCCCTATGGATGGCCGGGGATGCACGAGGGCTTGGAGATGGGATGGAACCCTGGAGAGCATTCAGAAGAAAGAAGGGGTTCCCCCTTTAGCCAACGCAATCCTGCAGGATTCCCATCCCAGCTTCAGCAGGACTGACTTTCACCCTGCCCCACTTCCCCGATAACCATCGCAGCTTTCCTTCTCTAATTGCTTTCTGCCATTCTCACAGATCACCCCCGAGAACCCTGGCGCGCTCCTTCTCATTCAATGGGCGATCAGTCGCTAATCAGCCCCAACGATCCGGCTGCGATAAGGTCCTGGTTTGTTGTTAATCAGCTTTAATGCACGGCTGGGGCGGAGCTCCGCGCGCTTCGTTCACAAGCAGCAGCTCACCGCTTTCCGTTCAACTCTTTGCTGCGGTGCTTTCTCCTTGCAGGTATTTCCGGGGAGAAAACAATTTATGTCATGCATTCAGGGCAATGAGCTGAGCACCAAACTGCAGGACCCCCATATCCACCCCACCCTGCAGAAGCTGAGCACACATACTGTGCAGAACCTCACATCCCTCCTCACCCTGCAGAAGCTGAGCATCATACTGCACGACCCCCATACCCACCCCACCCAACACAACCTGAGCACTCACAGGACAGGACCCCATATCCATCCCACCCTGTGGAACCTGAGCACCAAACTGCAGGACCCCATATCCATCCCACCCAACACAACCTGAGCTCCATCACTGCATGACCCCATATCCATCCCACCCTGCAGAACCTGAGAACCCACACTATACCCTGCAGAAGCTGAGCACACACACTGTGCAGGACCCCCATATCCATCCCACCTTGCAGAAGCTGAGCACCAAACTGCAGAACCTCACATCATCCCCTACCCTGCAGAAGCTGAGCACCAAACTGTAAGACCCCCATATCCACCCCACCCAACGCAACCTGAGCACTCACATGACAGGACCCCATATCCATCCCACCCTGAGGAACCTGAGCACAAACTGCACGACTCCCATATCCACCCCACCCAACACAACCTGAGCTCCATCACTGCATGACCCCATATCCATCTCACCCTGCAGAACCTGAGGACCCACACTACATGACCCCAAGTCCATCCCATCCAGAAGATGTGTCATTATTCCACAACTCCCATGAGGTTGAGCCCTCATCCCCTAATGCAGCCTGCACAAATCTGCTCCTTTCCCACTGCCAGGGCAGAAGAGGATTTATGAGAGTGGCTGCTGTGATTTGAGGCTCGTGAGGATGCAGGAAGGAACCTGAATGACTTCAGGTGACTTGGTTTTTGCAGCTCTTGGGCTGCTTTGTGAGCCAGGCCCTTACAGTGCTTTGTTAAGGAACACATCAGTGCTGTGCAGGCTGATTCCAAGAAGGTGTCAGGGCAGCTCTCCCCCATTTCCCGGCTGCAAAAGGTTGTTTTTAATCCTGGAAAGTGAAACCTCACTGAGACAAATGAGACCAGAAAGGAGAAGAGCTGTTCATGCTTCTTTAAGCATTGGGATGAGGAATGGACCACCTCCATAGCAGCAGGATCAGAGCAGAGCGTTGTCAGGTTGTGCTGTGACTCCATGGACAAGCTGCAGGGATGCGGTCTGGTGCTGGTGGCTGGGAGGAAAAGGAGTTGTCTTTCTGTGCAGAGCAGTTCTGAGTCCTTCCACCTCCTGAAGGGCTCCATTTGTGCTGTTCCTTCCACCCGCTGCTCGGTATTATCACATTTCACAGGAGTGAGAAGGATCTGAACAAACAGAGCCGGGGAGCTTTGAGAAATGCTACAAGCGCCACCTACACCTCGCTGCAAATGTCAACAGGAATCAAGAAGTTCATTTCCTATGCAAGCAAAAGGCTTCAAAGCAAGCCTCCCCTCCTGCTTCACACCAAAGGGAAACGCTGCTGCCTGCAGTAGGCAATGGAAAAACGCAGCTGGGATAAACAAAGGGATGGAAATTCTGCTTTGGCAGCCAGCGCTGCTACATCAGGCAGCCTGAACCCCTGAGTTCTGAAAACTTCTCCCTAGAGTGTCTGCATCTTCATTTTCCTCCCCTCAAAATGGCTTTGTGTGAATGCCAGCCCTCTTCTGGGGGTGAAGCCTGGTGCCAGGGCTCCTTCCTGTCTTAGGTTCGGGCACAGGAGGTGAGCTAAAGGCTTTGGGTAGTGCTGGAGCCAAGTGGAAGCCACCTCCCAGTGCTGGGGTTTGGGCCAGCTGAGGAACAAACCACTGCCACTTGGGAAACCAGAGCTTTTTGGCATCCCTGATAGCCTTGAGTCCATTTTCTGTAAGGTAATGACAGTGATAGAACCACAGGAACATCGAGGTTGGAAAGGACCTCTGAGATCACTTAGTCCAACCAGAACTAATCCTACCACCAGAACTTCCCACTAAGCCACATCCCTCAGTGCAACACAGAATGGCTTGAGTTGGAAAAAACCTCAAGGCTCACCAACATCTGAATGTTTCTTGACCACTTCCAGGGATGGTGACTCCACCACCTCCCAGGGCAAAGATGCGACGGTGCAAAGGCTGTGAAGGCTGTCACCATGTAGCTGTCTGCTGCTGCTGTCTGGAAGAAGGGTGACTTTGGAAAGCATCATGCTATAGGTCAGGAAAAGAAGATATCTAACATTATAGGGTGGAAAGCATCGTCCTCCAGGCCAGGCTGGAGCAGGCTCTGAGCACTGGGTTGAGCTGTGGGTGTCCCAGTTCAGTGCAGAGGAGATGGGCTGCACTGGGTCACTTCTGACCCAAACCATTCTGTGATGGCACCTTGTCAAGAGCTTCACTCCGCAGTGATGCTCAGATGCAAATTAGGATCACAAACCATCTCAGCTGTTTGGGCTCTGGTGATTATCACAGCAATCAACAGAGCTTTGCTGATCCAGACCTGCTTCCAGAAGTTGCAGGATGCTTCAGAGCATGCAGCATCCCTGTGGTCCCCCCCCCCCCCATAGGGGTCTGCAGCCCCCCTGCTAACTCTGACGTGCCCCCACTCCCTCTGATGTATCCCTGCTGCCTTTGATGTGGCAGAGTGAGCCCTGATAGGGATGAGCAGCCTCTGGCAATGGGAAAATGAAACCTCCCAGACCCTGAGAACGCAGAGCACGGAAAAATGCGTGAGAAATGGAAATGACAAGGTTGTTCAGGGCGCCTCTGTAAGGACAGCTTCAGCCTGGAGAGGTGATAAAGCAAGATTTCATGTGCAGACGGACAACAGCTTTGGTTGAAGTGGAGATCTGTGGGAGAAATCCATTTGTAAGAAGAGCTCTACAGGATTTTATTGGGAGCACGGAAAGCAGAGTGTACTCCCTTTAATTAACTTGTAATTTTGGGTATCTGTTATTTGGCAGAAGGGTTGGTTTTCTTTTTTAACGAATCATGGACCATTTCTGACCCAAGAGAAACATGCAGAAAGTTTCCCAGCTCCACGTGCATTTTTATCACTGAGGTAACACAGCACAAGCTGAATACGAATAGGCAAAAGCTGCCAGGAAAGGGAACAATAAATCACAACCTTCCCCTCCTCTGCTCCTCCAAAGGGGCCTTCCTGCATAATTCTGGCCCTCAGTTTGGTAGCACTGCAGAAAGGGAGGCTGAAGGCGTGCGCAGGGGCAGGGAGAGAAGGAAAACTGGTGGGAAGGGGGTCTTCAGATGGAGCTTCCTGGTGATGCTCCATGGGACGAAGCTGTCACATCATTTGTGTAGCAGATGTTGGTGCTGCAAAACCTGCCTGCCCTTTGCTTGGCTGGCACGTTCTGCTGTGCACCAGCGCTGCTTCTGGTGGGAATGCAGCCTGCGGAGCAGAGCCTGCCTGCACAATACGACTCTTTGGGTAAATAACAGCTGGTAACGTGTCTTGCTAGCAAATAAAAGCCTCTATTCTAAATTACAGCGAGCCTGAGCTGCCCTGGCCCCATTTCCCCACGGCCGTTGCAAGCTCTGCTTTTGTTTGCATGCAACGAGCACTAGAGGGCTGCAGAGAACTGCTTTTGCCGTTGCAGACGCTGACATTAACGCAGGATGCAGTTTTTCCCTGCCAGTTGCTCCAGTCCTTAAAGGAAAGCAGGCAGCAGGAGCGCAGGGTAGGATGGTTTGGTTTTCCTCACCTGGAAACAGGAGGTGGGTGTCGTTGGGATGCAGAGGAGAGGCACTGCTCACACTGGGAGGGAAACAAGAAGTGAGATGTTCTGCTGCAATAAAGCGAAATAATTCAGGTTCATCTCCAGTCTGATCCCCTTCATTTTGCTGATTTCGCTGCGGCCCCATGACTGTGTAATTTTTGCTTTATCCTCTGATCCATTTGGAAACTTTTTCTTTGCCAGTCGTTTCCTGACCACCTGTCTGGCAAACCCAACCTGTATATAGAGCCGTCAAATTTATGCCCCTTTTTGTCACTTTCAGGTTTGTAATGCCACTCATGGGATGGAATGGAGTAGAGTGGAATAGAGTACAGCAGAGTACGGTAAAGTGGAGAGGAGTGGAGTAAAGTAGAATGGAATGGAGTAAAGTACAATGGAGTAGAGTAGAATAGAATGGAGCAGAGTGGAGTAGAATGGAGTAGAGTAGAATAGAATGGAGTAGAGTAGAGTAGAATGGAGTAGAGTAGAATTGGGGTACAGTGAAGTAGAACAGCATGGAGCATTGCAGAGTACAGAAGAGCAGAGTAGAATGGGGTAGAGTAGAATAGAATGGAGTAGAGTAGGGTAAAATTGAGTAATGTAGGATGGAATGGAGTAGATTAGAGTAGAATGGGGAAGAGTAGAGGAGAGTAGAACAGAGTAGAGTGGGGTTGAGTAGAGTAGAATAGAGTTGAGTGGAGTAGAATGGAGTAGGGCAGAACTGAGTAGAGTAATGTGGGATAGAATGGAGTAGAGTAGAGTAGAATGGAGATTAGAGTAGAGTAGAACAGAGCAGAGTGGAGTAGAGTACAGTAGAGTAGAGTGGAAGAGTAGGGAAGAGGATGGTTTGGGTTGGATCTTGAGTATCGTCTCCTTTGAGCTCGTAGTTTCTCCTGAGTTTCATTTTTATCAGATATTTTTTGTTGGAATCTTCATTACTGTTTTGGTGCCAGTCATCAAGAAAAGCAGGAAACCAAGCAGCTCTGGGCTCTGAAGATCTTCCCAAGACCTCTTCTCAACCTCCGTTACTGCAAGCTTCTCACCTTCCAACCAGCTGATCCAGAGAGATTCCATCTTTCTCCTTCCCAATGGACAATGTAGATGACAGAGCTGGCTCCCCCTGGTAGGGAAGGAGAGTGCTGCATCCCATCTAAATGCCTTCAGCACAGCAGGTTTCCTTCTGCTAGCCAACAAAATGCATAACAGTCACAACCTGTTATTTGTTTATTTATTTTTGTTATTGTTTTGCAATCACACCTAATTCTAAATACTTGAAAATCTGGCCATGAAAGGAAAAAAACAAAACCCCCAAAAAACCCAAAAAAACACAACCCAAAGCTCTACATGTATAAATACTTTTTTCTTATTTAAAAATGTAATTATACAGACACAGCAAGACAGAATTTGCAGTATAATTATGCAAACAGGAGTCACTGAGGCCAGCGTCTGCTCTTCAGCCGAGACAGGCAACATCTCTGCCTGCAGTAACCCTATTAGCGGAGGCTGTTGAATAATACAAGTTCCCTATATTTGCTTTAGGGCGCAATTCACCCATCTGCAGAGGGTCAGAACCGGAGCTGTGTTCTACCGAAGCCTTATTTAATACCTATAAATAAGGTGTAAGTGATGCGTGGCCTTGCGCTGTTCCTTTATCGGGGGGTCTCGGCACGTGCTTTCTCCCAGCTCAATACCAAATAGAAATCATCTCTTGCGTTTCGCTCTGTTTTCTCTTGCTTGTATTTTCAGAAAGACTTGGGTGCTGCCAACCAACTTATTGCACTAAAAAAAACCCCAACGTGTATAACTCTACATACATCATTGTATTGTGAATGGAACTATTGCTGCACTGCGCCGAGGAAATGGGGAGTGGAGAAGGGGGGGAAATGAGGAAAGAATGGGAAAATACAAGATGGATACAATCACAAATGAGAGGCAAAGGCAGTTTTGAATGCTGGGCCTTGCAGCTTCTGAGTTTTCTGCTCTTACAACAAGAAATCAGAACGCTCAACAGAGGGAAATTGCTGCTTCCAGCAGAAAACATCCCCATGGTGATGTGTTTTCCTCCAGCTATGCTCGTAAGGAACTAACTCTTACAATGGGAGATGAGATGTAGGCTGTGCAGGTTTGGTGCAGATGGTCAAACGGCTCTGCTTTCATTGAGCCCGTCGTAGCAAAAGGTGTTTTGAGCACATTTTCTTTCCTGCAGTTTGCCACCAGATGGCACGTACACACCGTGAGAGGTGGGAGGAAGCAATGGGTCAGCAGAGAGCCTGGAAATGGGCTGAGATCCCCTGAACGGTCCCTTGGTCACCTTGAGTAAGGGAGGAGGTGATGCTGGAGCTACATTTCTGATGGGGTTGTGTCTGTACCAAGTGACCTCCAATTAAAATGGGAACAGGAGAGAGTTCTGCGTTTGGGTTGATAACGAGGGAGGCCGTCAGGCTGGACGCGCTAAAAAGGCTGCGTTTTCTCTCCAACCCGTTGTGTGAGAGTCTGAATATCAAGCATGGCTGAGCCAGTTCTATGGGAACCACTCACCCCTCAGCCTCTGCTTCTGGGTAGCTTGAATTGGTTGATGCTGAGCTTCCAGTGAGGGGAGATGCTGTGAGTGAGACCTGGGCACAAGCGAGGACAAGGACTCTGCCACTGCCCTTCATCCCCAGCATCCTCTATGAGTGACACAGAGAGGTGACAGCACGGGGAGCAGTGGGGCTGGCACATTCCAGCTGCAGAACAGCCAGAAAAGGTCACAACATCCAGCAGTTACCAACCTGCCTCATCTCACCTCTGCCTGCTGCCTCTCAGGTCCTTCCTTAGGCTAACTGCAATCTCCAGTGTTTTGGAGATGGTTAATTACTTTTCTTAGTGTCTCCTGCAGGGCTGGCAGTGCTCCCAGCACAGCTCCCACCACCCCTCTGTGCAATGGAAACTCTCACACTGTCCCAAAACAATGCAAGCTCCTTCCCAAGTATCTCCTATTTCCCTGCTGCAGGTGCTGACGGGGAGCTGATGCTCACCTCTGCTATTTCTGGATGACCCCAAGGTCATTTTGCCTTTATTCCAGCATGGGGGAAGGCTCAGCCAATTGTGTCACCCCCTGCAGTGCTGCTGTCTTCTCCAGCTCCCTAAGCACCAAGCAGGTAATAACCTCCCATGTCTCATATACAACATGTTGCTTAAGACTCCCTTCCCTTCCCTTCCCTTCCCTTCCCTTCCCTTCCCTTCCCTTCCCTTCCCTTCCCTTCCCTTCCCTTCCCTTCCCTTCCCTTCCCTTCCCTTCCCTTCCCTTCCCTTCCCTTCCCTTCCCTTCCCTTCCCTTCCCTTCCCTTCCCTTCCCTTCCCTTCCCTTCCCTTCCCTTCCCTTCCCTTCCCTTCCCTTCCCTTCCCTTCCCTTCCCTTCCCTTCCCTTCCCTTCCCTTCCCTTCCCTTCCCTTCCCTTCCCTTCCCTTCCCTTCCCTTCCCTTCCCTTCCCTTCCCTTCCCTTCCCTTCCCTTCCCTTCCCTTCCCTCCCCTCCCCTCCCCTCCCCTCCCCTCCCCTCCCCTCCCCTCCCCTCCCCTCCCCTCCCCTCCCCTCCCCTCCCCTCCCCTCCTCTTCCCCCTTCCCCTTTCCCTCCCATAAGGACCACTGAATCCAACTCTTGGCCCACCCAAAACTCTTCTCTGACCCCACACTTGCTGTTGGACCCATCCAAAGATTCAAGGGCAAGTTGAAAAAGAGTCTCTCCTGCATCTCCTGAGGGTCTCATGGCACCTGGGCATGGCAGGTGTCACCTGGTGGCAGATGCCCTGCCTTGAATCAGGGGTAAAAGCTGAAAACTCCTCTTCAAACCAATTTGCTTGAGTCATTTCCTCCCAACCCCCCCCCCCCCCCCACACACACCCTGACCTGTGAGCCTGGTTTTTATGTACTGTGGTAAATGCTATGCCTTGAAAAGACCCACACATGAATAAAAAATCAGGCTGTCACTCTGCCGTGTTCCTTTTAAAGAGAAATTGCTTAAAGCAGCAAGAAGGATGTCTAATCTTGGGAATCTGAAGCCAGCGTTCGCAAAGAGGGGGAGGCGGGGGTCACTGCAGTTTATGCTCATGAATAATGCATCTGACATTGTAGCCATGCAAATGGAACCTAACAAGCTCCAAACTAAATAAAAATCTTGGTTGTTATGTCTTTTTTTTTTTTTTTTTTGCTTTTTTTTTTTTTTTGCTGGCCTCTCTTCCCAGCTCTCCCTTGGATTTTGGGCACCAACTTTGGGCAACTGAAGAGATGGGAGATCATTGGGAATGTGGGGTGACCCTACAAATCATAGCATGGAATCACAGACTCATAGAACGGATTGAGTTGGGAGGGACCTGAAAGATCATCAAGATCCTGGAGCTTGGAGCCATCCTATAAATAAAAGACAGGATGTACGCAGCACAGGAGTCTGCTCCTAGGTGAGATTTCTTTCTTCTACAGGCTGGTGAGGGACTGCTGCCCAGAGGAACCGTGGGTGCCACATCCCTGGAGGTGCCCAAGGCCATGGGTGGGATTCTGGGCATCCTGATCTGATGGGGGGCACCCAGATCACGGCAGGCATGGAACTGAATGATCTTTCAGGTCCTTTCCAACCCAAGCCATACAATGATTCCATGACTTCTATAGGAATGACTGAGAAATAGCATTAGGAAACTTACCCTGTGGAGGAGCTGTTCTAGAGAAAACGATTCCAGGCTCGCCCTGTTAACAGCCAGAAGTGAAGTGGGACCGTCAGATTTGGGGTAGTTGGTTTAGACCCAATCCATCCTTCAGCCTGCTCATCTCGTGCTCAGCACTGAGGCTGGCGGGTGGCTTTTGGGTGAAGCACAGGGATAGAGGGGTAGAAGTGCCATCAGGGAGATGCTATGGGAGGCATTTTAGTGCCTGAGAAATACTACGATGAAGCGGTGGAAGCCTTTCAATCATTTTACAAATCTGTATTGGCTGGAAGCACTTCAAAGCCAACGGAGAAAAGGAAGATGCTGAATTCAGGGACTGAGCTGGGGTGAGTGCAGCCCCTTTCCAATCACTGGATCTTTCTCCTTGCCTTCAACAAACTCGCAAATGGATTGCCCAAAGGGATACAAAGCCAAAAGCTGCAGACCTTATTTCTCTGCTGAGCTAACCTTTACAGCTCTGATGAACAATATTTTACACAGCTATTGCTTGAACAGAAGTCACTGCATTGTTTTTTATACCTCTGTCTCCTGTCAGGAAGGAGCTAGAGTAAATTCTCCTTGGACAGCTCACGAAATCCTGACCCGAGTGCTGATCATTTCTGTGTTTTCTCAACTCGGAGCACAGGCAAGGATGTGCAGGAGGTTATTGATGAGCCCAGAGCAGCTTTCACCTTCTTTTCTTTTCTGTCAGTTGTATATGCCTGGCTTTGGCTGCGCAGCGCCTTTCTGTTTGAACCAGTAACACGACCTGACAGCAAGGCATTCCAATCTAAACAGTTGGGTCCATGTCTATCTGCCAGCTGTTTCTGCACTGAGATAAACCATGCCAGCTCGATCTTTGCAGTGCAGCAAAGAATGGGAATAGCTCCTTGTGCTACAGCCCAGACTGCTCCAACAGACTCCACTGCAGACCATGGGATCCCATGGTTTTGCCCAACACCTCATCCATGCAATTGCTTGCTTCTTGGCAACTCTGGTCCCCTCCTGGGCTTTGCCAGCTCCTCTTCAGCCCACACTCATACCAAGGGCTGTTGAGTGATGAGATTTCATCAAAGACTTTTCCTGTGGGATGGCCAATGTCAGTCCTTGGTTGATTCCCTGGTGAAGAGGATGGTCAGTGTCAGTCCTTGGTTGACCCTCACGATGGGGATGATGGCCAATTTTAATCCTTGGTTGATTCCAATGGTGAGGAGGATGCCCAGTGTCAACCCTTGGTTGATTCCCATAGTGGGGAAGATGGTCATTGTCAAGCCTCGATTGACTCCCACAGTGAGGATGATAGCCGGTGTAAATTCTTGGTTGACTTCCACAATGAGGAGGATGGTCAGAGTCAATCCATGGTTCATTCCCACAATGAGGATGATGGCTAATGCCAATTCTTGGTTGACTTCCACAGTGAGGATGATGGTCAGAGTCAATCCATGGTTGACTCCCATGGTGAGGAAGATGCCCAGTGTCAACCCTTGGTTGATTCCCATGGTGAGGAAGCTGTGTATAGAACACTAGAGGGAGATTTACACTTTCCATAAGTTGTCAATCCTGACTCCTGGACCCCAAGAAAGCACATCTGGCAGAGCAGGCAAGAAAAATGTCCAACCTTGGTGTTGGATATCTGAGCTTCACACCATAGCATCTCTGCAACCATCAGTGCAGGGCTGTGGAGAGATGAGGGCATCTGTCTCACACAAGGGTGGAATATGGGAATTTGTATCCTATAAAGATGCTCTGACAAAGCTGAGTCAAGAAAAAAAATAAGATGGCATGGCAAGGATGTGTTTTGGGTAAGCAGAAAGCGTCAGCTGCATCATCCTAACCTGACTGAATGATGGAGAATTACAAGCTAGCAGCAACGCAGTTAATGCAGGCATTAAGGACATTACAGAAGGGGTAGCTCTAAGTAAATCTTTCATGTAATTAACGGTACAGTTCTGCAAATTAGTGGAAATTACATATTGAAATGCTTGGACGCCAGCCACAGTGGAGGGAACGCGCTGACTTCTGTCTGATCTCAGAGCCTGGCTGCCTTTTATCTGCCAAATACTTGAATAGAAAACTACCTGGAAACCCAGCCAGTGTTTGGCACAACTTGAGAACTGAGCAGAAGGCCATGGAGACAAAGCGAGTGCAAGGACTGCACTCGAAGCCATTCTTGTGGCTGAATTCCTGTGGGAGAAGAGCAAAGCCAAACAAAGAGCAGAGCTCAGAAACCACAGACTGTGATGGAGTGATATCACAGGTGAGAACCTTTCCATCCTCTCCTTTGCCTCAATCCTGGCTCCTTAAACACAAGGAACTGTGCACGGGAAAGCACACAAGGAATGAGTCACACTCAAATATTTGGACGTTTACGTCTCTATCTTGCACAGAAAGAACCTCAGGCTTAGGCAATGCAGATTTTTGCACAAAGACAGAAAAAATGACCTCCAAAAGCGTGAGGAACGGGGTCACACACTCTCACTCCCCCAAATTCACCCACTCAATGACAAGGCATCCAAATGAGCACTGCAATAACGTCCATCACCCCCTCAACCAAGCAGCAAGGCTCCATTGCCAGCATATACATTTTTGCTCTTCCTGCCCTCCTCATTTCCATTGCAGATTCCAGAGGAACATTGGAAACGAGGCGAGATGGGATGAGAAGAGCCCCTAATTGCACACTGCTTCCCCTGATGTGGTGCAGAGGTGTTTGCTTTGATGAGGAGCTCTCTGCATCCAGCCTTGCACAGAGGTACTTCAAATAATAAGGTGAGATGCCTCTTTTAAATAAAACAGCACCTTGCTCTAAACAACAGCAGCAGCCACAATAACTGCAGCCCCACGGAGAACACCATCTCCACAGGGACTTGACCAGCAGCTTCCCCCCCCCTTCCCCTTCTTTTCCCTTTCCCCATTTTATCCTCTTTCCTTTTTCTCTTCTGTTTTTCCCTTCCCTTTTCTTTTCCCCTTCATGTCCCATTTCTCTTCTTTTCCCACTTTCCCATCTTATTCCTTTTCTTTTTTTCTTCTTTTCCATTCTCCCTCTTTTCTTTTTCCCTTTCTCCTTCTTTTCCCTTTTTTTTCCCCTTTTCCCCTCCCCCCTCCCCTGTCCCCCCTCACCCCCCTCCCCATTTCCTCCCCATTAGGAGGACCTCCCCTCCCCCTCCTCTCCCCTCCCCTCCTCTCCCCTCCCCTCCCCCTCCCTCTTTCCCCTTCCCTTCCCTTCCCTTCCCTTCCCTTCCCTTCCCTTCCCTTCCCTTCCCTTCCCTTCCCTTCCCTTCCCTTCCCTTCCCTTCCCTTCCCTTCCCTTCCCTTCCCTTCCCTTCCCTTCCCTTCCCTTCCCTTCCCTTCCCTTCCCTTCCCTTCCCTTCCCTTCCCTTCCCTCCCCTCCCCTCCCCTCCCCTTCCCTTTCCTCCTTCCCCCTCCTATCCCCTCCCCCTCTCCTTCCCTCTTTCCCTATTCCCTATTCCCTTTCCCTATTCCCTATTCCCTTTCCCTTTCCCTTTCCCTTTCCCTTTCCCTTTCCCTTCTTTCCTCTCTTTCCTTTCATCTTCCTCTTACCCTCTTTTCTCTTTTCCTTCACATAAAGCACTTGAAACTCACTGCCCTAGCCCTCTTTTTCTTTTTTTTTTCACAGAAAAAACAACAGAAGGAATCTCATTGCCAAGGGAAGCCCGAGTCCCCTAAGATCTCAGTATTAGACAGCAGGATCCTGTCTGCCTCCCTGCAGAGTTTCCCAGCTCCTCCTGGATTCCCCTCTAGCCCATCTAACGGAGGAAGCACTGATTTTGCTCCTTTTTTCAGGAAACCAAAACGCTCCCCTTGCAGAAGAGTCCCCCTGCACACCTGGGCTGGCTGTACGGACGCACACAGCAGCGCCTCTTCTTTGCACGGCCGCAATTTCTCCAAGCACAGGTTGTAATTTCTCCACCCCTTCCCCTGTGGTTCTGGTGGGACGCGTTGTCCCTGGGCTCTGGGTGCAGTCTGTCAGGCTCTCTGCAGCCACTGCTGTATTTTTATTCATTAAGGGAGTGAGCGGCAGAAACTGCCAAATGTCTCCCGTGGTATCAGCGCACTCTTTTTAAGGTGATATGGGTCTGATCTCGTCAAAATTAATGGCTTATGGTTATTCATGCTATTATTCTTAATGGGGCCAAGCATATACTGTACCCAGAAAGAGGCAGCGCTTGACTTGTCAAAGATTTATGGCACATCATGACCTGGCTGGGATGACTGTAACATATAAAAACTTCATTGCTAATAATGATGCTGTGCTCAGAATAAAAAGGAATGGGGATGGAAAGATACTGCAGGCATCCATGGATCCTGGTGCTTTCTCGTGTTTGTGGTCTTACAAGACCTTGGTTCACTGGAGGGTACAAGATGCAGCCAGAAGGGGGCTGCTAGGAGGTGGGCTTGAGGCTTTATGGCAACAGCCAGCCTTTCAGTTTGCATTTGCAAAGCAAATATTATCCTTATGTACCTTATGATGCTGATCCAGCTTTCAAAGCTCTTTACAGAACCATTGAGCTCTCTACAGCTCCCTGAAAGGAGGGTCAGGTTGGATGTTAGGGAAAACCTCCATCAGAGTAATTGGGCGCTGGAAAAGGCTGCGCAGCGAGTGGTGGAGTCAGCATTTCTGGAGGTGTTTGAGAAAAGTGGCACTGAGGGATGTGGTCAGGGGGCACGGTGGGGATGGGTTGGGGATCTTAGGGGTCTTTTGCAAACCTTCATGATTCTGTGATGCTACGACATAGGATCAGACTCTTAGAATCGCTGGTGGAGAAGCGCCTGCACCATGGGAGACAGCAGGAGCTCAGGGATGTAATGGGGAAGGCAGCAGAATTCAGGACATCATTTCACTGGTGTGAAATAATGAAATTCAGCTGAGCAGGGGAACCCCGTCCTAATTAAAACTCAGATGCTGCAAACATTCGAGCACAGCCTGAACGATCATGGAGACACTCAGTGAAACCACCAGGACTTCGGAGGACACAGACTGAAAATTGCCTTAATTAAACAAAAAGAAAGAAAAAAGCGCAGAGATTTGTAAACATTGTGGGACTCCTGAATGCTAATTCCTGAGTGCAGAAAAAAAACCCATTCTCCCGTGTGTTTATTAAAAACATATGTCTCTGCCCATTAGGCTGCAGAGAAAATGCTTCTTTGTTCTTTTGCTAGAAAGAAACGTTCCTCTGATTGCAAATAAATATTTCTGTAACAGAGGGAAACCTCCAAGGAAACAGTCTCCTCTAGAAGAAGGTTTGTGTTTCTTCTTTGCTCTAGGTGCATGATGTCTCATTTTTAATCAATGCATTCATTATGATTAGCCTGACAAACAAAGCATCCCTAATTCGTATCAAGAACTGGGAAGAAATAGGAAAAGGGCAGCTTGGAACCACAGATCTGAGGCTTTAAAATGAAAAAAATAAAAATAATTAAAAAAAAAAATAGATATTTTGCCTAGTTTTGATGTCTTAAACACTCGGGTCCCCCGGTTCATTATGAGAAAACTGTCTCTATAACTGAAAGACTGAAAGGCCTTGATCAAAGCGTTAATATTTCTGCATCAGAGCAGGAGAGAGATTTAAATTGCCGTTAAACCCTAAGGTGAGCCTAACCTGCCCAATTATAGGGCTAACACCCCATGGATCTGGGATCTGTGAAGTGTGTGTGTGTTTTAATGGGGATTTCATGCTGGATTGGCAGTTCTGGATCCTCGACTTCCCCATGGGCCACAGAGGAGGTGGAATGAGGGCAGCTGAGTTAAATCCTGCATCACATCAGTGCTTTGATGGACTGCTGGCAGCGCTCCCAGCGTGTGCTGGGACAACCTGAGATAAGCACATCAGTGTGGAACCTTGTTCACCCACGTTGCAATGTCCACACGTGTCTCGTTTCATTTGTCGTGTTCCAAATCTATTGATCTCAGTGCAAATCTCTTGGATTTGCTTTCATCCCAGCGAGCAGAAGCAGTTGCAAAGGGCCCGCTTGTAGCGGGGTGGCTCCATCCAGTTGGGTGCAATGACCAGGGGCTGCTCCCACCCAAGGGCTTGGGATCACACGAGGCTCCTTCAGGAGGAAATCACCAGAGAAGACTCGGAGGAAGCAATCAGCGGAGTCAACGCTCGCAGTCACAAGAATGCAAAACGAAATTATTTAGTTACATACGCTATTAGCAGCAGTTTATAAGCAAATCATTTTGCCCATTCATGCCTCAGGCACCCCATGTGCAAAGTTCTTTCTGAAAGCTCTTGAGAAGCACCGATATAAATGGGTACTTATCATTGATTAGCGTGCTCTTTATCTCAGATCCGACACTGGTGCAGCGTTAACAGAAAACGCGGTGTTTCACATCAGTGGTGCAAGGCTCCAGAAGACTTTCAGAAGAAAACACTGAGCAGTATGGCACAGTTCTGTAAATCACAGACTGTGTCGGGAGCGAGCATGTGTTTTCTGTGTGCCTACTGCATGAAACATGAGCCAGAAAAACGGAGAAGGTATTTAAAATTACAGGAGGGTGTACGTCATATAGATGGGACAAAGGATCAGAGGATGAAGTCATCCTGGGGTAGAAGGAATTGTTTTGAAGCTCATTGTGCCCAAAATCAGATTAATCAGGCTGTCCTCAATGGGCAATGTCTGAGTCCAACGGGCTGCTATCAATCAGCAGAGACTTTTGTTATATCACCAAATTTTCCACGATCACCACCGAACTGACAAATGGACTACACTGTATTAGTTGTGTTTACCCATCTGCTATGGCTGCTCCAATTTTCATGGCACCAGAGGGTTCCTGCTGTGTGCCCATACATGTTGTACATCTGGAGGAGATTGGGTACCTACCAGCGACTCGACATTTCTCCTGCCAAACTCTTTTTACTTCCTGTCTTGCTTATAAATGACTCGGTTTTGAATGCAGTTATTTGAAGTGTGTTTCAATTAACTGAGATCTGGGGGATTCTTATTCTTCAAGCTAATCAGAGATCACTGTGAGGGACCAGAACACCTCAAAGCATCCCAGAGAAAGGATGGTTACACATAGGGTTTTACCAGCATGCCCCATGCCTTCAAACATGGGTGCAAACCAATAGCAACCACAGCTCAGAACACAGGTATCTTTGTGCTCTGCCTCAGGTTCGGTGCTGGGGGATCTTGCTGATTGTAGCAGGGAGCTGGAATGAGGACACTGAGAAAATTTACTGATGGCAATAAAATAGCACGCTATCTTGGAACCGATGTACACAGCACAGCTCCTGGCTCGTGCTTTTGTCTTCTTGTAGGTTTTTTTCATAAAGAAAGGAGCTCTAAGTCTCATGCAAACTGTTCCCACCACGTGGACAAGTAGGGAAGATTTCAACAAATCACTGGAAATTGCAGGGGTTCGTGTGCCATCTGCATCCCTGAAAATGCAGCAACCAACACTGACAAATGAATTTGTCATCTCATCTGCTCCAAATGGAGAGGAAATTAATGCCAACAGCTTCTGCCACACAAAGGCTGCCCAGCCCAGCCACCAGCAAGCTGGATTTGGAGCCAGCTACCCCAACGCCACGGGTTTTGGGTGGATGGTGGGTGCCAACCTATTGCATGTTTTAAGATCTCACAGCAGAGCCAGTATCCAGAGCTGTTGTCCTGAAACACAATCTTGGCTGGTACCAACAATGGTAAAACAGTGAGGGAACAGATAGAAGCACACAGAACTGTGCAGACTGCGCCCATGCTACCTGAAAGATGGATAAAAAAGAGGTGGCCAGTGCTGAAAGAGCATGAATGACTTTATTTGAGAAATAAAGGGTGAATATCTTGCAAGTGTTCTGCAGTATAAGCAGTTTCTTGCGTGGTTTACAAGATACTTCAACTAATAAAAGGTATCTGCAGTCATAGAATTGCTTGAATTGGAAGGGACCCTTAGTGGCCATCTGGCCCAACTCCCTGCAGTTAACAGGGATACCCACAGCTCCATCAGATGCTCAGAGCCCTATCCTCAGAGCCTGACCTTGAATGTCTCCAAGGATGAGGCATCCACCACCTCTCTGAGCAAACTGTTCCACTGCTTCGCCACCCTTATTGCCAAAAACTTCTTCCTTACATCCAATCTAAATCTCCCCTCCTTTATTTTGAAACCATTTCCTTTTTCCTATCACAGCAGACCCTGATAAAGCGTCTGTCCCCTTCTTGCTTACAGCCTCCATTAACCACTGCTCACTGGGCATGATCTTATAATCAGCTCCTCACACACTGAACAGTCCATCTGACAAACCCAAATCTTTCTAATTTGAAGGGAAGAATGTTATGGGGAACAGTGATAAAAGGCCGTATTGAAATCCAGATAAGTGGCATCAGTGACCCAATGACTTTTCACTGAGAGTGGCTTGGCAGCTACGTTGGCCAATTTCCTCAGGACACTGGGATGCATCTCAGGATCATCAGGACCCTCAGACATACAGCTGCCCAGTCACTGCTTGTGGTACTAATAGGAATGGGAGGGTGGTTGGACTAGATGATCTTGCAGGTCGTTTCCAACCTTGTGATTCTGTGATTCTGTGATTCTGCTATGTAAAGAGAGGATGTAGGAATGCATTTTCGCAGGCATGGTCATAAAAAGTACAACTACTCCCACCCTGTAACCCCTCAGCCGTGATCTAATGGAACCGAAGGGTGGGATGTAGACATTTGAAACCTCAGTGAACCACTCAGCAGTGCACGGGGGCAATCTCCTGAACCACTCATGGATGAATTCAACCCAGCACAGTGAGTCCTGCTCAGATTTTTTACTCAAGATAATGATTCCTACCCAGATTCGTACACCAGCACTCATTCTCCTGTGACCTCTTCAGCCAGGTTTGATGTCATCCCATTCTCTTAACCTTGCTACAACTCAGTGCTTGTTCTGCAGAACAGCAGTCCCACTGATTTCTTTCTCTTATCCTGTTTGTCTTGTTTATTTTGGGCTGTATCTGCTGAGAAAAGGCCTTAAATGTGCATGTGGGCACACACAGCCCTGGTACAGTGGATAGAGCAGTGTGAAAGCTTCCTGAGATAAACACTGCCATCAGTATATCACTGCCACCCCCTCACTCCCTCAGGTGTTGTGAAAAAATGAGAGGTTTGTTGTAAAGTCCTTATTCTTTGCAAGGAAGGTTGTAAACTTTTTCTCTGATCTCATGTCGTTTTATTCCGTAATTTGCATTTTGGGAAGGAAGAAGAAACCTTTCCGTAAGACTCCAGTGTATAAATCTCAGTTTATTGTTTTCTATCAGGGCAAAATGTTAGTCCTTTGCCAGGTGTCTTAAATTAATAGGCTACAGGTTTAAAGCAAGGAGAAAAATGCCAAAAATGTTCCCATATTCGTCCTAGCCTTGAAAAGCACTGATTTAATTAATCTTCCTTCATCAGCAGTAGAAAGCATGGGTCTAATTGCAAGCTCAGAAGCACCAGTTGTCCAAGTGATTGGATGGTAGTTAGAGATGAAAGAGAGTAAAACAAGGCATTGATGAATGCAGGTTTATTAGGAGCTCTGTCTCATTGACTTGTCTCGTGAAGCAGTTGGAAATCGGCTACAAAGTAATAAAAGAAAATTAAAACACATAAAACTTTGTTAAAGTAACGTGGAAAGGCCCCCATTAAACCAGGGGAAAGAAAAAAAAAGAAAGCAAGGAGATAGGAAGTGAGAAGTAAAACACATCGTAAAGACTTAGTGTCCAATCCAAAGCCCATTGAAATCAATGGCACGGTGATATACGGAGTGGAAGCGTATTACTCAGCCATTAGAGGACTATTTGGGTTACACAGAGCCATGGAGCATGTGCACTTACTGCTACAGAACAAGGCCACCTTGGGTAGAAACATCTCCCTGTAGGCATATGAGTAGTTGTATGCAACAGTGCACATATGGAAGGTGGCAAAGCACATATAGAAGATGGTAGAGCATGTATAGATGGCAAAGTATGCATAGAAAATGGCAGAGCCCATATGGAAGATGGCAGAGCTCATACAGAGGATGGAAGAGCACATATGGAAGATGGCAGAGCCCATATAGAAGATGGTAGAGACCATATGGAAGATGGCAGAGCCCATATGGAAGATGGTAGAGCCCATATAGAAGATGGCAGAGCCCATATGGAAGATGGCAGAGCCCACATAGAAGATGGCAGAGCCCATGTGGAAGATGGCAGAGCACATATGGAAAGCAGATTACCAGCATCATGGAGGCTGGGGGAGTAAATGTTTGGGAAGAACCAGAAAGTCCAAAAGATTTCTGACTTGATTTTTTTTTACTCTGGTTTTATTGAACTACAGAAGCCTGGAGATGTGAGACCAGGATCAGGCTTGTCTTTATTCTCATGTTTGGTCCTACTCCTTCCTACCTGGCTGCCTGTTTGTACATTCTGGCTTTGTCCCTCTCAGTGCAGTTTGTCACAGCAAAAACCTGCCAGGTCTCCTGGGTGTTTCTGCAGTACCTAAAAAGTCTACAATTTTGGTAATATGCAGCTGGCATAAACGGAGATAATGCAGAGGGAGGAGAGAGAAGACAAGGTAGTGCTGGAAATTAGTGTGCTTGCATAAGTCAATAATCACAGGGGTCTCCCAGGTGGCAGCCATCCTAGCTTCTAAATTTAATAGACTAGATGGAAAATAATGCTTCCCCCAACACTTCCCCTTAGGGGACTGGTACTTCTCAGGGAAGCGTTTCCAGTAATTAGCACCTGTGTCTTACAGAAATCAGAGCCTGCCATGGCTCCTGAGGAGGGCAGTGGGAAGCTCTGCCACATTTGCATTTCTTTCTATCAGAAATGTGCTGCAGAGCTTGCAGTCAGCTCTGGGAGGGCTGGTGGCAGCGCCCCGGGGCTCAGCCCCATGCAGGGCTCTGTGAGCAAAAGCAGAATAATCCAATTGCTGGCACGCAAAGGAAGCTTGAGATTATTTCAGATCAGACCTGAGGATGCAGATCAGGGGCAAAATATGTTGTATTTCAGCAAAGGTTCAGTTCAGTCCCACTGTTTCCTTTCAAAACATCAGGACTGCCCTCAAGGCAAACTGCCTTCCCCCTGCCTGCCTCTACTGCTGTTAGCCATGCTGGGCTTTCCAGTCTCTAGCTGTAGACAGTGGATTGGGGAATGAAAAGAGAGTTTCCGAGAGAATTGAATGTCACTGGGAGGTGCCTTTTGCTGTAATGACCAAAGAAATGCCTGTCATGGAGAAGAGCAGATGCTGCTCACTCACAGTGTTCCAAATCCATACTTAGGTTCACTCCTATACATGAAGCGCAATTGAAGATACATACCGTAATCCAGAGTCACACTGTGGTCACACACACAGAGCCTTTTTCAGGAAACAAAAGGACTACAACGCTGCTGATGAGCCCTGATGCCTCTCTTGTACCTGCTGGGTTGGCTTTGGTAGGCAGGAGAAAAAATAATTGATGAGCAGGGAGACTCAAGGGACTGCCTGCTTCTAAATTAGGAGATAGCATGCTGGTAATCAGGAAAAGGAATTTGAATAATAACCATTTTCCCCCTTCAACTGCTCGTTTTGCTGTTTTCACTTGCAAATCCTCAGCATCGTGCTCTGCAGGGACAGAGATCTCTGACTTTCCTGGGAGAGCAGCACTGATGCTGAAGCAGAGCAATCTCAGCAGCGTGGGGTGGGTGTGAACTCACCCCAAAGGGCTGGGATGGCAATTAGGAATGGGGCAACACAGATAAACTCCTTGCATGACTGGCCCAACCCATGCAGCTGCCCTGGTGGGCACCCAGCTTCCTCTTCTAGACCTTCTTGATGCTATCTTGCAGCAATAGATGGATAAATACTGTAGTAAAAGCAACACAACATGTTGGGTTTTCTTTTTTTATTTTTACCTCTCTCAAGCAAATGTGACTATAAAGAGATCTGGTAAAGTATGATAATCAATACACTATTTGAATGTGCAGAAAGGAGATTGATTTTTAATGAGGCACTTAGTTTTCTGAACGAATCCCATCTTCCTCCAGCATTTTGATTACAGCCTCTTCTCTGATCCTAAAACTTCTCCTGCTTCAAGAATTACTTTAAAATAGTCTTTGTGTATGGAAAGTGATTGATTCCTTTATTTTATTTTGCAAACCCAATTTTGCTTGCTCTGTGTAGACAATGATACAATTATTTATTTTGCTGCTTTGTCACTTCGCCACTTCACGGGAGGAAAAAAAGATTGGAAATTACTTTGTGCTAGCGATTAAAACAACAATAAAAACAATCTTTTGTGGCAGGAATATAAACCGTCAGCTCATCGGGGCTGCAATGGCCTTAAACCTACAACAGCCACCTCGAATTTGTTCACATGTTTGTGTCTGTGTTAAACCACGAGTGAGGATGAGCTTGGCCAACATGTGGGCTTTGCCTTCGCACTGCCCCAACTGCTCCCCGCAAATCCAAACCCACCAAACCTCTCACTGGGGGGCTTAACAGGGCTGGAGACCGATGGAGGTCAACATCTCGTGGTTGGTGGTAGGCAGACACAAACGGGGAGATAGCTCCATTGCAAGAGCTATTTTGCCAAAGGGAATGCTTGTCACAAGCTGAAGTTGCAAAAGCTCTGTGTGATGGCGACGTGGCTGTGGTTTGGATCCAAGAAACCTTTGGCCTTGAGTGCCGCAAAACATGGGAAGAATATTTTTGAACCATAGAAGGGTTCATCATCATTGGAATGGACCTTCCAACCCAAGCTGCTCTGCGAGTCTATAAAAATCCATCTTTCAGGGCTCATCTCCACTTGGCAAAGCAATACATGGCCATGGCAAACAGCACTGCATTTACGCCAGCACCAAACCGGAGTTAAGCACTGGGCAGGAACCAGCTTTGCCATCTGGCACCAACTCCATGCGCTGGCATTTGTAAAGCAAAGACCAATTTCACTGCCAGCATCAGAAAGTTTGTTCTCAGGAGCATCCCTCCCATGAGGGTGCAACATCTGTGGTTGCCTTGGGCGACACGGATATGAATCGAGCCCCAGGTCTCTTGTTATCCAAGGGAAATGGAAGACGTTCACCTAGCATGCTCTAACGAGGCAGAGCTCATTGCCTGACACTGTTCCTCTGACTTCAGCTGAAGCAGGATTGTGACCTAAAAGCAAGAGGTGACTTATTTATTTTTAAACGCACCTATTTCTAACTGCTGAGTGCTTCAAAAATAATAAAACCCGAGTGGAAAATCTGCACTAAAGATACAATCCAGTAGCAACGTGGTTTCTTATCCCATCAAGTCACGATTGAAAAAAAAAAAAAAATGGGGCAGATAATGTGAGCTTTTGTCATTTATATCTGAGAAGACTTCAGGAAGCAAAGACTTTCATGTGAATCATGTAAAAGGATTTGCTGCAAAACTCTGTATCTGGGTGAGAATAAAAAAATCTCTCAACTCAAGAAAGGGCATCATGTTAAACAGATGTTACAATATTGGCTGGCAGGTCTAAAAGCCTCATGAGCTCTAATTTTAAGTTTGCTAAACCTTACAAAGTTTCACCTGTATTTGTATCCAGTGTTCGGGTTTTTCTTTTCTTTTTCTTTTTTCCTTTTCTTTCCTTTTTGAATACAATCTCTGTTGGAAAATCCTAGTTATCGAGATTGCAAAGTCAATGATTTAAAAATACTTGTAGAGAAGGAACACGGCAGCTTTCCTGCATTCAGATCACCCTCCTGCAAGCAAAAATATGTATTCAAACCCAGCCACGTGACAGAAAAAAAAAAAGAGGGGATTTGGAGAGATTGGCTGGAAAGTGAGATCCTTATGGTTGGAAATACAAGAGACGTTGGATCTAAAATAGCATCACGCTGTTTGCATAACGTTCTCATGACAACATCAGTTCCTATGGCATATCCAGCATTCATTGCTCCTGCCATGAAGCTTTAAGACACCAGATGTCAACTATAAGTGTTTGGTTTCTCTTCTGGTAACTGGGGCAAATGGAAAAGGTGCACCACCAACCACCTTTCTGGAGCTGGGAGCAAACTTCCCCTCCTGCAGCAAGCGTTAAAGCATGCTCTGAACTTCCTGATTAGTATTATCCCTGATTAGCCTGCAGATAGTCCTCTGATTAAAGTGCTCTTGGCTATTTTGGAGCTTCACATAAATATACATGAATTTGAGAGGAGAAAAGAGTAAACAGACAACAAAGCCGAGGCTGGTAGGTCTTTGCCCTGGGACATGGGGACAGCTGGGTGCTGGTGTGACACAGAGATGTAGCACTGCAGAAGGGAGGCTTTATGTTCATGTTTCCAACTCAGGATGAATGCATTCACGTTTCAAGTTTGCCATTTGGTATATTAGACTTCTACCAAAAGCAAAGATCCTGTGGTTTCTACTGAAGTCCATCCCAACATGCCCAAAATCAAAGATGTTTGTGATTCTTGGGTATGTGAGGAGAAGATAAGCGTGGCCTGGGGTACCACAACTACAAACCAGGAAGAAATATGGATTTACCCCAGGCTGGCTGAGCTTCCCAGCAGCCTCCCAGTGGCTAAAGCCAACAGACAAGACCCACGCTGTCATCTGTGCTCATTCTTTCTTCTCCCATCCTTTATTATCTAGATCAGGCAAAAAGGAAACGGGAAGCAAAACCATCTGGCACTTCCAAGTACAATGAAAAATCAATAAGGTTGTAATCACATTAAATCCATAACATTCACACTTCTCTGCTCCGTTCCCGAATCTCATTACTGCTCCAGCAGAAGCAGATGTTTCTGTCACGTATCCTGCACTGCTGGGTAAGCTGCAGCCCACCTTGCTGCTGCTGCTGCTCTTTTGATCCGCAAGCAGAAAAAGCAGCAAGCTAACCAACAACTCCTAACCAACAACGCTGCTTTTCCTCTTTTGGCAGCTTATTAGCAGAGGCTGTGGGCACAAACCTCCTTCCCCTCCTCTCCAACACCTGCAGAGCTGTTACCAATTGTTTTCTCCTGAGGCTTTTCATCCCGAATCCCCGTCTCTCATGGTGACCTTTATTCTCACCGGGTTTTTATTTTTATCTCCGCTCTCCCTCTGAGGCTTTGCTAAAGATGAAGGAGAACTTGTTCTGCCGTAATAGCGAGCAGCCGGGCTTTCAACCCCTGAACTGTGCAACGATATCAGAGACAGAATGGACAGAAATGAGGCAGGTGCCCCCATGCTCCTGCAACGCACGCATAGAGAAGAACACGTGTCTTCAGAAGAAGACGTGAGCCCTCTTTGGCTGCTTTTGTAATAGAGTTTCTTCTTTCATTCACAGAGTAGATGTTCATGCCACAATAGTGGAAGACGACTACTACCAGTGTAATTGATTGTCACTGAGCTGTAAGAAGAGGGGCTCGATGTATCCGAATTGTCGGCGTGCCACACTGACAATGAATGCCAAGTGATGCACAATTAAGGCTTCAATGGAAAAGTCCCAGTAGATTTCCTTCTCCACCACTGCAGCTGCCTCATTTTTTAGTGCTCGTCTGTATTTAATAAATGGTCAAGTTTGGGATTGAGGGAAAAGAAGGCCAATGTTCACCTTTTCCAGCCCAGCTTGATTGTTCCATGCAGTCAGAAAGTAAGAAATCCCCACAGTGTCCCTCAGGGAAGCTGCCCCTTCACATTTCTACAGCAGAATGTGACACAGTGCACTGAAATTACTATCTGGCCAGAGATATGGACGCACGGCCACTTAGTGACCAGAAGCACCATCATGGTAACAAGAGATAAGGAGTTCCTGTTTTCACTGTGATCAACATACCTCCAGGTCAGCACCTTCGCAGCCCTCCTGAAAGGGCAGTGATCTGCAGTTTGCAGACTGGGAGACCAGCCAGTGATCCAGTCCATGCCATCAAGGGGTGCCAAGGGCGATAAAGGTATGCTCAAGGCTCCGTGCCTCCTGTGTCCCAGCTCAGCATTAACAGCTTGTTGAGTCTTTGCTCTGACTCCATCAATTCAATGGCCATTTAATAATGTCCTATTTTTGTAATGCGGATACATGTCTACTGGGAACTGGACTGAGACCAAATCCTCTTATGTAGGCCCTGAACATCCATCAACTTTTTACAGCCGGTCGTCATTTCTTGCCGAGGTGTGACTCACTCTTACTATCTATAAACCCAAGTAGAATTCTACAATTAAGATTAATTGCAATTCAGATGGGTGACCACAATACTGAAATCTGCCCACTTCAAGTCTGGTTAAAAAATACACATGCCAGGCTCCTCTTTTTTTTAAAAAGTAAAACTTGATGCTTTGCACGCTTAATGGTTACTGAAACCAACTGGAGCTACAGCCTCTATCTGGGATGTGTCACATACAAATGACTGTCCATTGGTCCATCACAGAATCACAGAACGGCCAGGGTTGGAATGGACCTCAAGGATCATGAATCCCCAACCCTCCTGCCACACGCAGGGCCACCAACCTCCACATTTAATACCAGCCCAGGCTGCCCAGGGCCCCATCCAACCTGGCCTCCAACACCTCCAGGGATGGACGGGGCATCACAGCCTCTCTGGGCAGCTGTTCCAGCACCTCACCACTCTGTGAAGAACTTCCCCCTGACATCCAACCTAAGTCTTCCCTCCCTCAACTTAAAACCATTTCCCCTTGTCCTGCTGTTATCTACCCTTTCCAAGAGTCGACTCCCCTCCTGTTTGTAGGCTCCCTTTAGGTGCTGAAAGGCTGCAATGATATCACCCTCTTTCTTTTCTCCAGGCTGAACAAGCCCAGCTCCCTCAGCCTATCTTCATAAAGGAGGTGCTGCAGCCCCTGATCATCTTTGTGGTTCCTCTGGACCCTCTCCAACAGCTGTCTTTCTTGTACTGGGGCTCTAGATCTGGACACAGTACTCCAGATGGGGCCACTGGAAAAACATTCATGGAAAGCAGGAAGGAACAACAGGAAAGCCAGGAGCTGCTCTAATTTCTGCTCTTTAACTCCATGCATCTGATGCACTTTGTCACACTACACGGGACATCACTCCTCAGCACCTTAAGATTAATGAGCAACAGGAACGGGCTCCCAGTTCCAACATGTTGTGCTATAGATCACTGTTCAGTCCCTCCATCGCTGCAATGTGCTGCATATTCAATTGCTCCTCTTGAAAATATTTGCATCTTTGAAAGCAGATATATTGTGCATAGCAGGAGAAAAATGAAGTTTTCTGGCAAGACAGGCACACTTCATTCCATCAATGGAAGCAATTCAATCGAGAATGTGGGCCATTTATTGCAACATACACCTGCTTGGAGCACTTTCTGGAGTATAATTCCATTACATTTCTCTTTGAGTCTCTACTTCTCTAACTTTGTTACTGTTCTATGGTGTTTTTTCTTTTTTTTTTTTTTGTGACCATATCTGAGCGCAGAGAGATCTGCCATTAGATAAAAGGAAAAAAAAAAAAAGTGAAACAGATAAAAATGCACAGCAAGGAAGGATCAATAAAGCAATTTGTTTGCACAGAAATACTCCAGCATCAACTGGTGTAACACGATGACTATGTTGATTAGTGCTGGATGAGGCACAGGTTCCACATGCCTGAGTTTAACGTGACCTCTACAGCTGCAAGGTTTTCTTAACATTGCTCTCTTCCTGTGTTTATGTGGATGCCTGCTCCTCACCACCAATAAACGCCCCTTGAAGAGTTACTCCATCCTCACAGCGTGTCATCCCCTTGACTTTCTGGCAAATGCCAGCTGTGTGGAGTGCAAGAGAGCAAGGAGAAGGGCAGAGGAGAACTCTGCAATGCAGACACTTTCCTCCTTGCCTCTAGGGTGGAAACAGTCCTTGGCAGGAGGCCTCTGTGCCACTCGAGTTCCACTTAAACCCTTGAAACTGTGCTTCCCAAAGGGCCCTGCTTCTCAAGGGCTGAGTGCTTTAGGCATGTACAGGACTTGAACTGCTCCATGTGAAACTGAATTTCACCACTCGATAAACAGAGGTCTGCAGGCTTGTAGCAGGGAAAATCCAGGCTAACCCTCTTGATTATAATGATTTTACCCCAGTTTTTAGGACCTGCAGGCTCAGAACCGAGCCCTTTAGCTGTCATCCACTGCAACAAGAGCGCTTTAGCTGGAGTGTGTGCCACTGCATCTTATTTACATATCTGTCTCTAAGCTACATCTATAAATGGTCCTGATGCAATAATTCAGAGTAAAAAAAAAATGTATAATCTTAATGACCCCCTCCCAGTGATAATTATGTATTTAAGTAGTTTCTGTCAACTGAGAAATATTTTCTCTTCTCAAGGCATTATTTTCTTTCTTCTGGGAAAGTAACCAGCTCTTGGGCTGACATTTCTTTGATGAGCTACAGAGCATCAACAGTATTTTCAAGATTGTCCGTGGTGGTGAAGGGTATCCTCATTCCTCCATAAAAGAATGGAAAGTAAAACCCATCACCATCAACAGATGGACAAGGCAGCGGGAGGATTTGCAGGAGCCACCTGAAATAAACTAAGCTGATGGGATTTGGCACTTCTATCAAAACAGATCTTGAGCAAAAGCTTCTAAATTCAGCGTGACATACATTTACATTTCTCTTACGAATTTTCTCACTCCTCTGCTGCACCTGAACAATCGCAGGTAAACAAAGCAGAACAAAACATACGGCAATGGCCACACTCGTTACCCCAGTCCACCCCCAAAAAGTCAACAGCTTCTACATCAAATAATATAGCATCAAATTTCATTTGCTATCTAGACTGGGAAAGGTTCTAGGTTTGCAGGGTCTGTGTTTTACCCTGAAACTTGTCTTGTATCCAAACAACTTAGACATTCATGTCACCATTTTGCCCTTCAAAGTGCCACTACTCACTTATCAGAGTAATCTCTCTTTTCTAAAGCTGCCCTTGCTGAAGCAAAAGAACCTGAGAAAGCTGGGTTCTGCCACACTTATCCATAAAAACTCTGGTCTATGTGAGATTTTACAGAGTCTGTATGCCTGGAACAGCCTGGATTGCCAATGGTTCAGCTTCAAAGACTTGCTCATCTACAGAGAACAACCAAGCTCAAGGCTCCAATTTCTTTTTGATTAGGCCTTTCAAAGCATCCCTCAAAAATCAAAAGGGAAGAATATAATATTATTCTATGGCAATTCCGACATGAAAGCTGCAATATTAGGCTGTTTAAAACAAAAAAGGGTTTGCTTTTTTCTCCCCCCTGTTCTGGAATGAAAAGCACCTTATCATAAGAAAACCCAACAGCCTCCTGATGATAATGACTCAGCCAATTTACCATAACAAAATGTCAATGTCACCCATAGAACAATCATGTAAGAATACTTCAGAAAACATGAAATGCGCCCAATTCTGGAATGTCTGTAGGGGTTGCTTATGAAAATGATGAAAGTCAGGGGCTTAAGTGATTAGGTCGAATATATAGCTCATTCATTTGCAGTTTAACTGCGGACAAGATGAGTGAAAACAAGAACGAGAGCATCTGCATCATAATATTAATAAAACATAATTAGAAGAAGATTAGCATAGGAGAAAGAAAAGCATCTTAATTCACCTTCCCTCAGCCTGCCAACGCGTCTCTTGCTCTTGATTATTATTTTCAGAGAGCTGCTGTTTACAAAGGTTTGATTAGATTGGAAGAATGCAAATTAAGAGGGTACTCACTGACAGCATATTCCTCTTTGTGTGCATGAAGGTGCTGGAAATCCCAGTGGGCACCATGGAGGATACGTGGGCGAGCCAGAACATGGGTGGTGTTGACCATCCAGCGGCGCACTGCCATGCTTGGAGAGGCTCATGGCTTGCTGAGGCTTGGCCATTAAACATTTTCCCATGGAGTACTCAGAGAACAGAATCATACAATCATGAAGGTTGGAAAAGACCTCTAAGATCATCCAAGCCCAACCATTTTCCACCTACCAACAACATTGCTCACTAAACCAAGTCCCTAAGGATCACATTGCGTCTGATTTCCAGAAAAGGAAACCTGAGGCCACAACAGAGGAATATTTCTGTCTTGCCCACACAGATTCGGTCAAAAGAGGAACTCATTTATGCACTCCCAGATCTGGTAGGGGAAGGAGCAGCATGAACAGCACTAGGATGGGGCCACGAAGCCCCATGTGGCAGAGCTGAGCAAAGCAACCACAGCAGGGCAAAGACAACGTACCTATCACAGAGCGCAGGAGTATTAGAATAAAGATGAGGGAAAGCATCATGTGTTTTCACTGTTTCCTCAAAGGGAAAATATGCTTTTCCTGCCTGAATTTATTTAAACATGAGTGCACAATTTGCCTTTGGTAATACGCTTACTTGCGATTTGAAAGGCCATTCCTGGAACAATGAGCATCTCTGAGCTTCCTGCAGCCATTCAAGGGGGAGAAGGCAGCTTTCAAGTCAGAAAGAAAAGCAAAAGGGTCTTTTTTGTATGGCCAGCTGCTGAACCAGAAGGGCTGAAAATGATTTTGGCTGTGCACAATGGCACAAAGTAAGAAAAAAAACCGCCGTCAACAAAACCCCACACCTCTCAAGCTAGGTGAAGGATAAGGGGCTTTGATAGCAGCAGTCCTTTTGTACATCCAGACTGCCCCTCGCCTCTAATGCTCATCCTTTACCCCTGATGGATTCAACAAACCCTTCAAGGAAAGAAAAAGATGACAAAAAAAAAAAATTCTCCTTCAGACGCTGTCCTGCATCTTTTGTTACAGCACGAAGGCACATAATCTGCAAAAAATCATTTGCTTTCTCTCCAACGGAAGCTAACAAACCCATGGCTTAGAGAGAAAGCCACCTTGGCATTTTATTCACATAATGTTTTTCAAAATTACATAGGCACTTGTTCAAGTCTCAACATTGAATATCGTCTGAGCCAGTCAAGGAAGAAATTTAGCCTTTTGTAACTGCTACCAGTAACTTAGGCATTAGCTGCAGACACATGATAGCATAGAGCAAAAAACTGTTTATTCTTACACCTAATCTGGAATACACATTTCCTCACAGCAAGATTAAACCAGTTTATATACTAAAACTGTTTATGAAGATTCACAGCCACCTTTGACCTCAGTTTAGTGAGAAAATACAAGCCACTAAGATCTGAAATATGACTTCTGCTGTACCCAACCCACTATATCCTCCTTGCAACCTGCTGTGATAAAGGTAGACAGTACAGATAATTACTGTGTTATCTGTTGCACCATGGTATCTCTTCTCCTATCAAACACACATATGAGCTGTGCCCCTGCAATAAAACCATGGCTTAATAGAAACTCAGCTGCTGAGTCCACCTACCGCTCACACACGATGTTCCAGCATTTCAAGATTCACCTCCCCCAGCTATTACACCTGGCTTGTATAACTCCTCTGGGCAGGTATCGGCAGAATTGACTTGTGCTTAATCACACCAAATGCAAAAAATAGATTTTCTTCCTGGTTGGCGTAGCGTTCTCTGAGTTTTTATATCACATGCAAAGAGTGATTCCCTTCCATATGACACTTACGAGTAGAAATGTTTTAACTAGAAAGCTCACGAGTGTTTGACATTTTTCTTCATAAGATTTATCACCATCATCCAACAATTTTCCACTTCTGAGTGGGCTGCAGTAGAGGCATGAAGGTCTGTTCTGTCTTTGTAATCCACCCTCAGTAGGAAGATGAAAAAGAGGTGCAGGGAGAAATACAGCTCTGCTTCCCCAGCCACTTGCACTCCACTGCAGCAGGGCCAATGCTTTCAGATACCCAACCTGTGGGTATCCCAATGTTTGTGTACCCCAACCTCTGGGTACCCAACTTGTAGGTAACCCAACTTTCAGGTGTCACAGCCTGTGGGTGCCTCAACCTGTGGGTTGGATATCTGCAATGATGGGGAATGTTGGGGATTTCTCTTCAGATGAAGATTCTCATTCAGATCTCAATGATGGGGATTTCTCTTCAGAGAACTGTCATCTTGAACGTTAGAAATGAAACAGCAAGTAAAGCTCTGGTGAATTCATCATATAATCATAAAATCATAGAATATCCCAAGTTGGAAGTCTTCCTCTGCACTCCTCTTATGAGGCCCCATCGTGGAGTATTGTGTCCAGGCCTGGGGTCCCCAGTACAGAAGGGATGCAGAGCTGTTGGAGCGGGTCCAGAGGAGGCCACAAAGTTGCTCAGAGGGCTGGAGCACCTCTGGTCACATTGTTCTTGCTCCTAGAGAGGGACTTATACACATGTCACTGTGACAGAACCCTGTGCTGATACTTCATCACCCCCCCCCACCGGCAGCAGGACAGTAACAAGTGACATTAACTTTGGACATTCCATTAGGGCTACTACATGCTTAGTTAATTAGAGACACTCCATTTGAGATCTGACTGATGACACTGCCTGTCCCGCAGTTCCATCTGTTGCGGATGCAAAGCTGCTGCCAAAATGACACCCAAGCAAGGATGAGTGCCTGCAGCACGAGCAAGAAGCTCACCTCAAGCACTCTGAGACCACAGAAACAAGGGAGAAAGAAGAAATTTGGGGGTCTTGCCTTCTGGGGAGGAATGCCTGTGGGCTGCAACCTCTCTGCACTGCATGCAGTGCTGGCACAGCCACCTCCCATCCCACCATCTCAGCACAACCAGCTCTGAGCGATGAGGCAGGAGAAAGATGAATGGCTACAGCATCACAAAGAGTCAGAGGTGATCAATGGGTCCAAAGAAAAACCTGGGATTCCTTGATTAAAACAGAAACTAATTGATGGGCTCAGAGATGCAGATGACAGCTCAAAGCTTCCATCCAGCAGCAGTGAGAGGTGGCTGGATGGAGAGGCAGGAATTACTGCTTCAGCACAAAAAGAAATGAGAAACTTGGCTGTCACCGATATCAAACGCCAGCAGGAGAAGAACAGAGTCAGCAGTGCTTTTTCCAAACATCTTGAGGGATCAGTTCTGGTCACATGAAAAGAGGAAGCAAGTACTCTTCAATAACGGTCACCACTCTTCCAGACTTCAGGAGGATCAGGTTTACAGATCGTTCAGCAAAGACAACAGTGAGAGAGGGTGAAGGGAGGTGTGCTGGGTTCAGAAGGCAAGAGTATGGAGCAGAGGGACAAGCTTACAGCCAAGGCTGAGCCTCAGAAGGCATCTCTGCCCATCTTACTCTACACACACTGGGAGAAAATGGATTTCAAAAGGAATTTTGCACATTTACACACAATTAAGTAATTGATTGCTCTGGCACTTCCATGAGCCAGGAACTTGAGCCTCAACATACAGGACTATACAATCAGTGAATGTACAGATGTTATAGTTAGGAGGCTTACCAGAGAGCTTGTCTACACAGTTATTACACCAAAGCAGAAAAGAAAGGATGCTTACCTGTATCCTGGGCTCCCTTACAAAACTCCAGCAGGTCAGATCTCCAAAAGAGACCCTTCCCCACTGGCAGTCAGCTCTTAAATGGGTCTAGGAGAGATGCAGCCAGGCTCCACCCCTTCCAGCAGCACAGGTGGATTGCCTTCACCTGTGCTCCCAGGGCTGACTCATTGCTCACCTCAGGTGATCAACCAGAGGTTCAGGCCGTGGTTCAGCAGTTCCCATACAAGGACTCAGCATCATCTTACACCATTTCACACAAAATTTACGCAAAAGTGTCACGTGCGACATTTTTTTCCTCTTCCACTCCATGCCAGAACAAAATTACGCATTGCAATGGAGCTCCTTCTGCTCTTTTAATGCGGTGGTGCCCAGAAAGTCAGAACCAATGTCTGTCTGTGGTACCTGTTTACCAGCACAGCGATAATCCTGCTCAGAAAACCACCCAGACACTGGGTGTAGAAGTCCTAATTTCTGTTTGCCATAACATCCCTTTGGCAAAGGGCTCCTCTTGCCCAGTTAGAAATTGGGGTTTAATACTCTCTTTTCTTCCCTATTTAGAGGAGACTGAATGATTCTCCTTGAGCACCCTGCACGACAGCGTCTGATCCTTGACACACACTGAAGCATAAACACGAAACTCAATGATCCCTTCGTTCATTAATGTGCTGCAGCCAGAAAACTCAGTGCAATTTCTGCTGAAGAAGGTCCCGAGTGTTTTTATACCTCTCATCATTTATCCCCAATGGCTGCAATTTTGAAATTATTTACAAACTTCACGCAAAAATAAAGATTTACAAAAGTTTTGCTCGAGTTTAGTCACACATTTGGCTCCAGGAAGATGAAATTTAGATCTATGACAGATAGTCTACGAAAGCTTTTGGAAACATCGACAAGGAAAAATCCATTACAAACTTGGAATTAATCTCAACAATCTTACCTATTGATTTTTTGCCTTTTATCAATTGAACTTCTTGTTCCTGAATAACTCATTTACAGGTAATAGACTGAAATAACAAAGTCCTACACAGTTATAATTGATGCTATTTCCTAGAACATGTTCATCGGAAATTATTGGTCTAATAATGACTTTTCAGATACTAGGATAGGCTAAACAAACTCCAGGCTGCCATAAAGAAGCAGAAAGCTTAATTAAATTTCATTTCAGGCATCAGACTCCAGCACTTCCCTTCTCTACCCTCTTTAAAATAGGGTAAAAACCTGGATCATTTGTGTGGGAAGAAGGACCCAGAGAGTGGCATGACACAGTGAGCACAGGAAGGGAAACAAGCACAGCAAGAATGGACCTTTATTCAACTTGCCTTGAAAAACAGTGATCTTATCCTGTACTCAGGAGGGAATGAGGATTCTCTCTTCTGCTGTTTTATTTCCGCAGTGGTGAGGGGAATGAGAGAACTTGTTGGGTATCCTTATTTCCATGCTGCCTGTTCTTTGGTTGATTTGTTCCCTGCGATATGATATACAGATTGTGTCTCACAGAGGTCAGCATCACATCCCAAGTGCTTTTCTTGCCTTTTCCTCCCTATATAACTTCCTCAGTAGTGGGGATAAGGAGCTCACGATGAGATTACAGTACATCTGTAAGCACTCAGTGCTGGCATGGCGAGAGCCTTCGTTACCCCAAGGAGCTTACAACTTCGATTACACAGAAAGCAGAAGGAGTAAGAATATTGCATTCATTTCTCCTCAGCAGGAGAAACTAGAGCAGAGAATCTGTGCCCTTATAGCAAAGCTTCAAGAATCACAGAGTCATTAAGATTGGAAAAGATCACCAAGGCCCACCCCAACCCACCCCCACCATGCCCACTGACCACATCCCTCACGTCTCCACTGTTCTGGACCACCTGCAGGGATGTTGGCCCCACTACCTCCCTGTGCAGCCTGCACCAAGAAGATGCAGAGCAAATAAGAAAAAGCTGCAACCCAAAGTGTCATTTCAGCCCTTTAGATCTGGAGTGAGAGGAGACAACAAACAATGAGAGGAACTACTTCAATAAGAGAAACTCACTCTATTTGGAAATGATGTGGGGAAAAAAAAAAAGAAAAGGTGTATTTCCACGACTTGTGTTCTCCTACATGCAACATCCTTTACAAGAAGGGTTGTAAAGCACTGGAACAGGTTGGACAGAGAAGTGGTGGAAGCCTTGCCCTTGGAGATACTCAAAGTCAGGCTGGATTGGACTTTAAGCACCATGATGTCCCCATTCATTGCAGGGATTTTGGACTAGATGACCTTTAAAGGTCCCTTCTAACTCAAAGGATGCTGTGATTCAGTGATTCTATTGTCCTGCTTGCCTTCCTTAAGTCATGGCAGCCCAAGGCAAGGGAGCTGGGAGCATCCGGGTGGGACCTGCCTACTTCTCCCCTGTGCCATTCCAGATATGTTCAGGGATTTAATGAGCAAAGCCTACTTCTGAGTTTCCAATCTATTTTGCAGAATATTGAGCAGAGCAATCAGAATTCATTACGCGGGTACAAGCAGCATTGCACAAGCCTCCTTCCATTCCCACTGTCACAAGGATGGGGTCTGCCAACATGAAATTAGCTGCAAACCCAGAGAGCCTGCGCCAGGTAAAGCAAGTGGCTGGGCCTATAATTAATCCATATACTTCCTCACTCTGGCTGCATGCCAGAAATCTCAACTGAAACTCATACGTGAGCAGCCAGAGCTGCACTGGAAATTGTCAAGCATCAGACCCAGGGAAATAATTAAATCCTTTGGGTGTCTGTTTCAAAGTGAGTCTCTGAAAGAGTTTCTTTTCACTGCTGCTGCTTCTTCTGTGCTCCAGGGTGTGGGGGCAGAGGCAGGGAAGATCCAGGCTAAGGTTCGCTTTTAAACATCACCAACATTTGTGTCACTCGTTTAAAGGTTGACTCAGATGCAACTGCAAGTCTGAATCACACCCGTTTTAACTGGGAGAAGCATGGATGGATCTACTGCTGGTGAATCCCATTGCTGCTCCCAAAATGTGCATCTTGAAACAGCACCTGCAGCAGAAATGCATGGGCCAAGGCAACAAACCGCAGGGAATTCGGTATGGGAGGAGCAAATCATTTGGTTTGCTTTCTGGGCTCCTAGTTTTGATTTCCTTAAATATATCCTCATGCATTTAGGTCAAAGTTTCTTAGCTTTGAAATTTAAATACAGACTTTTGAGACTAAAAAGCCATTGTGAATGAGAAATTTCTGCTTAGGTGAAACGGGGTCCTAACTGACGATAATCAATTCGGTGTGTTCAGCTATTGTCGTTAGGTGTAAGTCTGGAATATATGGAGCAAAGAGTAATTGCTGATGATGAATGCAGCAAGAGGCAATCCATGGTACAAATGTAACATGTCCTTTTTTATCCGCATGAAATATTAGAAAAGCAGACAATCATTAAAGAAATATGAAAACCGCTGAATGGATTCTGCATTAGAGGATCATTTCCTTTTGTTTTGCTCTGTTTTCCCAGAGCTCGTACTTCAGACCATCTTCTCTTTACATTTGTAGACAACCAGACTTCATTTCTCTGTCTGCCCTAGAACAGATTGACAGTGGAAGAAAATTGAAGAGTACAAATTAATAACAGAATTATTTATTAATTTAGGAGAGATGAGTTGAGAGGGGACCGTGTGAATATGAGCTGCTGTCAGTGGAAAGTCAGCGCAGGGGTAATGCAAGATCCATTAACTAAAAAGTACAGATTACAAAGAGTTAATATGGGGCAAGTCCATCTTCATGGCATTCCAGTAACTCAAGAGGGTACTTAAAGCTGTCTTGACAGATTATTCATGCCTGCACTGTGCTCCTAACACTTCTTAATCATGCGTTAAGTATTTGCTAATGAAAAGAAAGCTTTATTTTACACATGCCTGGGACCAACCTTTTAACAGCCATAGAATGGCTTGGGTTGGAAGAGAGCTCAGAGATTATAGTTCCAAGCCTCAACACCTGAACACAGAGCATGGCCTAGGCTGGCTACCCCCCAAGATTGGTGTTTTTATTGCTATTTGATCCACTTTCAGGTGACACAACACAACTGGGACTGGTGTGTGGGCTGCAGGCAGGAGGAGCAGTGGAGGCATGCAAAGGTAATGGATTCATCCATCTGCATATTAGTGCTGATATCTGATGAGTGTAAAAAAGAAAGAAGAGGTGAATGTTTTAATCTTACTAAGATGGTGCTTGGGAGTCCTCTTAAGTTGTCCTCTACAGTTGGCAATAGCCAAGCTATTCAGATTTAAGTTAGA